>NC_067154.1:31418826-31718826 GCF_903995435.1 Acomys russatus | reverse complement strand
TATATTGATGTTTTCATTGAATAATAGGTAGAGTATTTGCAACTGTAAAAACAAAAAGAATAATTATTTTGATCGGATTGAATTCTTTTTAAAAACTATCTTTGATATTTTCAAATTAGTATCTATATTAGCCTCTAGATCAGCACATTCTAATATCAAATGCATTATCTTTTTGGGGGGTATCACCTTCTTTAATAATAATGGGTTCTTGGTGAAACACATTGTAGTTTTTTATTTACTCTATTACATGTGCAAATTATAGCTTTTCTGTTCTTTTAATTATTTTTTTAATATTTTGTTTTGTGAGACAGGGTTTCTCTGTGTAGCCTTTGCTGACCTAGACTTAATTTGCAGACCAGGTTGGTCTTGAACTCACATCAATCCACCTGCCTCTGCTTCCCGAGTGCCACTATACCCAGCTGCTGTTCTTTTATACAATGTTACCTGTGTGTCTGTATTCTGTTTAATTTGAATAGAGCACATTTTTCTTGATGTTTAACTATAAAAAATATTGGAATATCATTAGAATATAAAATTGTTTTGAAGAAGCTCAAGGCCTTTCCTTAAAACAAAATTTAAAAACATTTGTATGATTTAAATATTTTTGGATTTAATATTTCCTTATTCAAGTATATATTTACATCAGGAGATTACATGAAACTGAATGTGAGAAAGTGTTTTTAAAACAGTGATTTTATTTTTAGAACATTTTATTGGATACACACACACACACACACACACACATATATATATATGTAGAAAACACTTAAAAATTGTTCAGAATACTATGGTGATATATTTAAATTCAAATAAAGTATTTGTGTCAGTGACTGACTTTTGTCCCTTCATAGGTTGTATTTGTAGGATTCACTCACTTGTGAATCATCTGGACATGGCATCATTAAGGAAGTACGTACGGTTAAATGTCAAAAAGTATGGAGTTCCCTTCGTTCAAAGCTAGTTACCTAAAAAGAATTGCAAGTTCTAGAAACTCAGAGGCTTAGCTGAAAAATTACACATAAAGTTGAGAAAAAAGCAGTTTTTTCTTTTTCCATAGCAGCCTTATTTTTTTAATTTCTTTTATTAATAATTTTTTCTTGTTACATCTCAATGGTTATCCCATCCCTTGTATCCTCCCATTCTTTCCTCCCTCCCATTTCCCCCTTATTCCCCTCCCCTATGACTGTTCCTGAGGAGGATTACCTCTCCCTGTATCTGTTCATAGGGTATCAAGTCTCTTCTTGGTAACCTGCTGTTCTTCCTCTGAGTGCCACCAGGTCTCCCCCTCCAGGGGACATGGTCAAATGTGAGGCAACAGAGTACGTGAGAAAGTCATATCCCACTCTCCACTCAACTGTGGAGAATGTTCTGACCATTGGCTAGATCTGGGTAGGGGTTTGAAGTTTACTGTCTCTATTATCCTTGGCTGGTGCCTTAGTTTGAGCGGGAACCCTGGGCCCAAATCTGCCTATCATAATGTTCTACTTGTAGGTTTCTAGGACCCTCTGGATCCTTCTACTTTGCTATTCTCCCATGCTTCTCTCATCTAAAGTCCCAATAGGATGTCTGCCCCTCTGTCCTAGTTTCCTGGTAAGTGAAGGCTTTCGTGAGACATGCCCCTTGGGCTAGTAGGCAGATATAAGTGAGTATATACCATTTGAGTCTTTCTGCTTCTGGGTTAACTCGCTCATTATGATCATTTCTAGCTCAATCCATTTATCCACAAATTTCGGGAATTTATTGTTTTTAATAGCTGAGTAGTATTTCATAGTGTATATGTACCACCGTTTCTTTATCCATTCTTCTACTGATGGACACTTAGGCTGCTTCCATGTTCTGGCTATTTTGAATAAGGCTGCTATGAACATGGTTGAGCAAATTTTCTTGTTGTGTGCTGGAGCATCTTCTGGGTATATTCCAAGGAAAGGAATAGCTGGGTCTTGAGGAAGCCCTATTCCCAGTTTCTGAGATAGCACCAGATAGATTTCCAAAGTGGCTGTACTAGTTTGCATTCCCAACAGGAGTGAAGGAGTGTTCCTCTCTCCCCACATCCTCGCCAGCATGTGGTGTCAGGAAAAAGCAGTCTTATTCAAGATAAAAGACAGAAATCACCAGAAACCAACCTTGGCAGCACTTTCACCTGGGACATTAAATGAAAATGAGGTGTTATGTTAGGTCACTGACTCAGTTTTGTACTCTCATGTTTCCTGAGCAGAGAAGTATGGTATCAGTGCCTGAGAGACATTATAAAAAAATATTTTGAAATGAAAAATAAAATTAATGAGTTTGTAAAATTAAGATATTTAGCAATAAATGTGGATCCAAGATGGTAAACATAATAATGTTCTTAAATTTACTGAATTTATTTTTATGGTATACATTTAACAATAAAACTCATCAAATTTCTGACCAATTCACTTTAATTCTCGAAGAAATTTTAAAGTAATTAATAGGATGGAGTTGATGTGTATTCAAATTCAAATGCTAAATTTCATGCTTATAAGACTTATATAATAAAAATAACACATACATATGAAAAGAAACAAAAGAGAATGAAATAGATCTCTGTTACTGCCCAGTTGAAAACATTAGCACAAAGGGTTTCTAAATACCAGAAGATAATTACTCACTGCCTAAGCATCCCTGAAATGCACCTGACTTAACTCGTTGTGTCACAGCTAGAAAGTATTGCCTGAAGGAGAGTTTTAACTAAGCCTGGGCTGTCACTTTCAAAGTGTCTGAAGTTATATGCACCTTTTCATCAGAAAAATTAGTCCCAAGAGAAGAAAAGCAAGATGGACACCTCAGTTCTTTGTTCTTCTATGATACATTTTATTTTATTTTATTTAGCTTCAATTAACCTCTTATTGTTGTAGTATTGACTCCTCATGATATTTATGAAGAAATTAAATAACCAGTTTTCCCTGTTTACTCCCTTCCTCAGTTGCATACAAAGTTAATCACAGTGTGTAAAATCTTTTACTGTTTTCAATAAGCAAGCTCAAATATCATTGGTAATAAAGGACATTTGTATTGTAGTTCACAAAGACAGGATAAAGGGCAAGATGAGAAGGGAAGACAAGTCCTTAAGAGAGATGATAAAGAAAACAAACAAGAAATGAATGGAACACATGTAATAAGCTAACAGATGAAAGTGCTGTTTTAGACTAGGAATGGAAGTAGTAAGGCTTGCAAGAGAATAAGATAAGTAGAAGAGGAGGATTTATAAGAACAAAGCAGAATGACATAAATTCATGAAAATGTTGTAATGAACCCACCTACGTCGTATTCCAACTCTAACAGCATTATTTGAAAGATTTTTAAAAATCCAATGATATATCTTGTAAACACTACAACAAATATGCCAATCACCTCTACAGGAAAACTCTTAACTGCGAATATCAAGCACATTTTATCTTACAGGCATTTCAAAAATGTTGAAAGCCTTTTACCCGTGGGTTTGTTTTTATTTATTTCAAAATCTAACTATTAAAGATCTAGTGAGCATGAATCAATCTCAGTTTTTATGATAAATTAAAGAAACCAAGTGTTTTCCCTGAAGATTATAAGATGTATTTCCCCGTCACACATAAACATAAATCTAATTAGAAAACCAGACATTGGAAAGACTCTTTCAAAGCAGTGGGAATCACCCACTGCTGTGACTTAGAAACAATTCAACCTCAGAACTCTAACTGTCATAGAACAGAAGTGGTTCGCTTTCTTCTTGAAATTTGCAGGGTCAAAATCATACATCATTTCCTACTTCAAACCTGATTAGTAGACTATATGAAAAAAATTACCTTTAAAATCTCATCACAATATTTTGGTTAAAGAGATGAAATATTTTAAATAATTCTCACAGAGCATGCACCTTTGAGGTGCTGGAACAAGGTTTCTAGATTAATTTTCCTTTCATCTTGGCTTTGTAGTCTAACATGAATGACATTAACTATTTTCAGGCCAGTTTTACACATTGCCATGGAAAAATTCAATTTTTCCTCTTTCTCTCTTTGGATTTATGCATAGTAACTCTGGGTTGTGCTAGAAATGTAACATTTTGAGTTTGGAGGAGCTAACTGAAACAATTCAATAACTGTTCGGGGTGAATATTTTAACTTAGTGTGTAGTATTGCTTTTTACCTGCTGGTCGCTGCCATCTGGAGACCTTAAGTTGTGGTACCACTGATGTATACACTGGGCAAAAGACTGGCCTAGCTTTCATCAACCTTGGAGAACCATATGGCAACAGTTTCTAGTTTTTCGCTCTTTCCTGATCACTATCTATACCTAATATTAATGATTCCAGTTCCTGTGTGTTGTTAAATATTTGTGTTTTCTCTCCCTCCCTTGCAGCAGGATTTCAAGTGTCCAGGACCTCTTATTGAGCAATTAGTTGTCTTAGTATAAGTAACCATTCTATAAATTCATCACATTAGCAATTTATTTAAATTTTGGATCTGTCTTATTAAAAAGAATACTCATGAAATGTATGCAAGGTATCCTACTGTTCAAGTCTTCACAACACTTCTTTATATATTAGATCTATTTGTATGTCATGCATCTCTTACTATATTTGATTATAAATCAAGTAAACATATTTGATCTGTGAATAGAGTAGTTAAAGACAATAAAATCATAGTGAAGTTTTCAGAATCAACATGATCTGGCCTTAAATTTCATATTTGTTATTTTCTATTTGAAGATTCAATTATAAGAGTTCTTAACATTCTTATAACAAAATGATAATATATCTAAACTTCTAGTTAATACTTAGGATGATTAAAGCAAATAAATAATTCTTGGCAGTTGGAAATTTATAATATAAACCTCTGCAATGTACTTGTTCCTTTCAATTCCAACATCTTTATTAGATAAAAAAAAATGTTCAGCTGAAGTTTTAATTTTCTGAAATAAATCTCTCACAAGCTACCTAAAGTCAGTTTAAGAACATTGATGTAACATGATAAAGTCCTGTTCCAAAGTATAAGTGAATATGTTTGCACTTTTTCCTCATCTGCACAAAAATTTAGGGCCGCATACATCATAATTGTTCACTAAAGTGATGCAGAATTTGTGCTAATCTCTTAGATTTATTCAAAACATGCATTATACTACAAGTTACATTCTTAGTGTCCTTTCAATTCCTTAAAATGCTGGAATGTATTTTCTTGTAATTATTTGCAGGATTTACTCAATTCCTTCATCTGTTTGAAAGTATCTTCCTGAATATCTTTGTGTGATTTATTTTCCTCTTTCAAGGGTTTTATCATTTTCACCACCTCAGTTTTAAAGTATTTTTTTGCGTATCTCCAGAGATTACTGTGGTAGGCTCCCTGGTTTCCGGTGGTAGTATATGGCTCTGAGTTTTGTTGTGCTGGCCTCTATGCATGGGGTTTTCTCTGGTGTTATCAGGCCTACAGGTTCCTCCAATGACGTCACTGTCTGTGGTCCACGTTGGCATAGGCAGGTTGAAATCAAGCAATGAGAGCTCCAAGCTGAAGGATGTCTTCTAGAGTTCCGCAGAGGCCTCCCCAGGATGGTGTACAGTGGGTATTGGAGCCTGTACCCAGCTCAGCTCTGCTGTGTTCTCTGTCTGTATTCCAGTAGGGTCCAGCAGGAAAGGAGTTCGCTGATAAAGTCCTAAGCCTGAAGCTGCTCAGATGCCCTACAGTCCTTTTTAAGACGGCAGGGCTCTGACTATTCTGTGTTCCAAATGGACTAGGACAGTCAACATATGGGGTGCTGCGAGAGTCTGAGCCCGAAGTGCTCGGGTGCTCCACAGACCTTCTTGAGATGGCGGCAAATGTGAGGTGTAGTCCACTCCAGATTCAGTTTTACCTAACTGCTCTGTGTCCTAGATAGGAGGCCGCTGGTCGCGGGGCTGAGGCGAGAAATGAGCCCAAAGATGCTGGAGTGCTCCACAGATAGCATGGCTCTGTTTATTTGCTCAATGTTCCAGATGTGCTAGTCTGGTAAGCCGAGAAGATCAGAGCCCAAAGCTGCTCAAAGAACGGCAACTAATGTGAAGTGTGGCCCACTCAGGTCTCTGCTCTGGCTGTCTGCTCTGTGACCTGGATGGGCTGGGCCAATACGCTGCAGGTAGACATAGATCCAAGCCAGAAGTTGCTACGAGGATGGCAGCTAATGTGGATTGTGGCCCACGAAGGTCTCTGCTCACCTGTCTCCTCTGTGTATTAGCTGTGTCTGGGTAGTATGCTTCAGATGGGTGGATGGAGATAGTCCCAGGCCTGTGGCTTCTCATAGGATGTCAGCTAATGCAGATTGTGGCAGGTGCCTGGATTCAGCTCTGCCTGTCTGCTCTGTGTTACAGATGGGCCTGGCTGGTGAGAAGCTGGGGGCTGAGAGAGATCTGAGTCCAAAGCTGCTCGGATGCTCCATAAACCTTTTAGAGATGGCAGGGCTCTGCCTATCTTCTCTGTGCCCCAGATGGGCTAGGAGAGTAAGCAGTTGGCATTGGAGAGCGATCCAAGCCTGAAGCTGCTTCCAGAATGGCAGCTAATGTAGATTATGGATGTCACTGGGTCTCAGCTTTGCTTGTATGCTCTATGGCCCAGATCCCATAATAAGTAGAAGACAGGCATAGAATGCCCAAAGCTGCATGTATATTTCAGTCTTTCTCAAGATGATTGCTAATGAGGGTTGTCCCCCGGGACTTTTCTGTGGGTTAGCTGGGTGTCCAGGGGTTGGACCCAACTGTGCTCCACACAATGTGGATCTCTCTCACCTGGGAATAAGCAGCACTGATGTTTTGTAGCTCTCAGTTTGGTTTTTAGGTCACTGTGCAGTACTGATTGGCCTACTGATCACAAGTGGTGCGTGACTGGTGGCATCATCTTGGATCTCCCTATTTAGTGTCTTTTACATGAGTTTTGTAATGTATGTTTGGAAAGAAAGATATGCTCACTGGTGTTAATAGACATTTTCCTTACCTTTGTCAATTTTTTTCTTTTTCATAAAACAAATAAAAAACAAGAAGGAGTTTACCCTTTAAAACTAATATTTACATTATTATTGACAAAACACTATTTTATAAAATAATTATGTAGCCTAATAAATACCTGAACACATAAAGTAATTAATAACTTACAATGACAAATTTAAAAAAAATGCCAAAATGTCAAGGCCTCTATTTCTCTTCATCTCTCTGTCTCTGTTTCCTCTTTCTCTGTCTCTCTTTCTCTCTCTCATACACACACATGCACATGCTCATACATACAGAAATACACACACACATTTCAGTTTATAATATCTAATTAAAATATGTTGGTATTTTGTCTGTTTTTACTGATTTCTAAGGACTATATGCAAGAAAAGCTTCAAGGTTTTAAATTTTAGTTAATATCTGTATTAGAAATATAAAAACAATTTTAGAAAAGACTTCTAGACTATAACACTGCACAAGAGTCCAAGTATGAATCATAATCTGGTAAAAAATAATTATGAAAGGTGCTAGACTTTACGTAAATTGCTTCCTGGTGTTTATTTTGTTTTTATTTACTCAGTTGATGGGAACAGATGAAAGCTATACCCAAGTTTTACAAATATATGTCTTGGACTGAGCCCTCACATCTCTCTTTACCTATCACTAGGCCTAGGCCTGGAGGTTCTAGCCTCTGTATAACCTAATCTTTTCCAAGCCTTGACATTAAAGGCTTCATCTTTCACACTCAGCCTGATAATCTAAGCCTAGAATGTCTTCAGTGTCTGAGAATTTCTTCTGAATAAACTCATAATTTTCAGTTCTTTCTAAACTCTGGCTAGTTGGCTCAACTCAGCTATTGAGTTGGCTCAGAACTCCTCACCAAGATGATTGATTCATTCAGGCTCCCCTCTGCTTCCCAATGAAGTGTTTTTCTTAGAAAAACTGACTCTGAACTCCATGAATTGAACAAACCCAACTGAACTGTACCAAACTCCACCAAACTGAGTTATACTCCTGAACTATACTGTTCTCTGTCATGAACTCTACTGCTGTACTGTCTTCACGAACTTTACTGCAAAATCTCTATGAATTCTCTCTCTCTCTCTCTCTCTCTCTCTCTCTCTCTCTCTCTCTCTCTCTCTCTCTCTCTGTGCTGCCATTAAGTAGTTTTTCCTGTCTGTTCTCATGACATATGCTATGTCTCAATTTCATAAAATTTCTGCTGACTGTCATTTTATTTTCTCCTTACAGAGTCTTCCACTTCCAAGAATCATGTATTGTGGTTCCTTTACTCAGTATCTCTTGGGAAGAATTAACTGTCCCTTAGTATTACAGCTTCTGAGTTTCAGGTATATAGCTTTCAGTCCCCGGTGACAGTATAGAATTAGTCCTTTGTACACTTGATTCTTTTGCCATTTATGTTGTGCCATATGGTCTAGAAGTGCTGAACTCTTGTCTTTGTTCAAAAAGCTCAGCTTTCTATGCATAAGATAAAGAACAGTTGTAGGCAAAAGACTATCAGGAAAAGCCTGATAATAATGTATTGCAGCACTGAACAATAATAAATCCAGAGAATTGAGTTTCTAAGACCAACCAAAAATGTGTTAAGTCCTGACTCCTTGTATAGATATCATGGGAACATAGCATAGTTGTTAACAGGTTGTCATTTTCCTGAGCTCACAATTACATATATAGTGGCTTGTAGATACAACAGATGCCTCTTTGTGTAGAATCATAATAAGATTTTCTTAAAGAATAATCTCATGCTTCACATTGTAGACAAACTTATTTCTAATTTGCTGGGCTATTCTATCCCTCCACTACTGAGCAAAAAGAACCACATGTTTAGTGATGCTAAAATCCAAGTAGCTCACATTTTACGTAAGTAATTATCTTATCAATACAGTATAGCTCTAGTTCCTGTTTTAAGTTAAATTCTAGAATTCCTATTTACTTTTAAATTCATGTCATCTTTATATTTTTGTGTTTATTTTCTAAACCTGTCACAGTTAATCTTGTGTTTTTTATCCATTGAAAGCACAGGGTTTCTACCATGTAATTGTGAACCATCAATACCGTAATCATTCCATGATTATTGATTATTTAATCCATGCACACCTTTCTAGGGTAAAGTCCCTGCTTAACTTGGATGGACACTAAAAACAACTCATTCTTAGCAGTTATAAGTGTCATATTTTCCTCCCTTATGAATGCATTTTCACTTGTTTCTTCAAGACACTAGAGTTACTTTCATTCCTCATGTACAGAAAATATAAACGTCAAAATGCATTAAACACTTGTATGAAAAAGTCCTCATGAGACACTGTACCAGGTAAAATGAATATAATGTTTAAAAAAACTATTTAAAATGTCCAGACTTGATATTTTCTAGGTTCTATTACCAGGTTAAAGCTATGAGGGCAACCCATATGTGTTTATAGTGTGCCTTTATATCTAGGGCCACATGAAAAGCCTTGTTAGCGGGAGATGATTCAGTTGATAAAGTGTTTGTCATGAAAACATGAGAACCTAAGATCAACACATAAAGATGTGAAGTAGTAGTGTTCATTTGTAAACCAAAAACTTTGGAGACAGACATAAACAGATATCCAGGACTCTTTGGCCATTCTAGCACAACTAGTAAGCTTCAGGTGCCCATAGCATACCTTCTCAAACTATGTAGATAGTTTCTGTACAGTAAAATCTGAAGAATCCTCCATTTTCTCTATATATAATTCATCCTTACATTTATACTTACCCAAATGCATGCACACACACAGACATACACACATACACACACACACACACACACACAC
This sequence comes from Acomys russatus, assembly GCF_903995435.1. NCBI lineage: Eukaryota > Metazoa > Chordata > Mammalia > Rodentia > Muridae > Acomys > Acomys russatus. Next base: position 31,709,064 of record NC_067154.1, on the reverse strand, counting down.
ACACACCCTTACAAGTAAACAAATGTAGAAAACTTTAGTCTTATAATACAAATAATCTCTGTGGAGGTTTAAAATTCAATTTGTAATTTGAATTAAGATCCACTCTAATTTCTGATGAGTACAATTTAAATTACAGAAGAAAGTGATACCTCAATGTTTTATACAAAGAGTTTGAATGGAATGAGTGGAAGGGAGAATAAAGAGGACTGGAAATGAAACAATATTAATACATAACTTGAAGTCAGCCTGAGGGTAAAGCTATACTGTTATAAAAATTCCAGCTGTCACAGATGTAAAAATATCCATGTTGAAATTCAGAATAAGCAGTAATATAGGAGATCGGCAGTCCAGGTTACAGGTATGAACTTGGAAGTCATAAAAATACAATTATTTATTTAAAGCCAATAGGCTAGATACTAGTAGATGCAGACATAAAAGGGAGAAAATTCAAAGTCAGAGTACTAGAACTGTCCACTGTGAAGGCATGGAGTGAAGAGAAGCTGGCAAAGGAGGAGAATGTTTCATCTCAGAATGCAAAGAATATTCTCCAAAGATGATTAAGTGATAATGAAAAAAGCTGCTGCTAGCTAAGTATATGTAAATTCAAGGGTCAATAAATGCATTTATCAAAAACAAGAATTTTGGTACGCTAATAGAACTATAATAGAATTATTAAGTGACATTTTTTATGCATTTACTGTTGGAAGAATTTTTTTTTAAGTTGAAAAGAGAATAAACATACAAGTGGAGGAAACATATGGTCATTATATATATTGCATGAAAGAATCCACACTTGTTGGATTGAATAGATTTTTGTATTGTAGAAAGGATAATGGTTTTGGTGGATAAAAATTAATAATACTGAAACAATAAGATGAATGTGTATCTACTGCACGAGGGCAGTGGATGATATTTGGATACAAGGATCTAATTTCTTACAGAGAAAGAAGAAAATGTGTTGACTGACAAGTTAAAAGGATGATACATGATGTCATTTTTAATACATTCTTTTATGAGTGTGACAATATCACTATAAATTGTGTGTCAAATTCATTAACTGAGTACAAAAATTATGAGATAATCTACTTGATTTAAAGAAATATATGGAAGCATAAAGCAATAACTTAAAAGAAGTGAAAATGCTGGGCATGGTGCCTCATGCCCCTAATTATAAGACTCAGGGATGCAGAGGCAGAGGCATGTGGATCACTGTGAGTTCAAGGCCAGCCTGCTCTATAAAGAGATTCCAGGACAGCCAAAGCAACACTGAGAAACCCTGCATTTAAAAACACCTCACTACCTGGGGAAAAAAACTGAGAAGGAAACATATTTTTAAAACAATATGACCACTAAGAAACACTTATAGTCTCATGAAGTTGACATTCAGAAAATAAAACTGATGAGGGAAGAGTAGATAGGTTTTATGTGGTTGTCATGAATAATGATAAATACTAACAATATAGCAAAGAACTGAAAGTTAAAAGCAATGAAATATGATAGTTGTGAAAAATAGAAAATTATTTGAGTGTGGTATGTGATAGTACTCATTATCAGTTGTAAATTCCAATAAAGAAAAAACAAATGGTTTGGTTCAATAAATGAGAAAATTGGAAAGGAAATCATTGGCGCTATGGAGTAGACTTTTTGAAACAGACTAAGAGAGATCCATTAATGACCAAGACAATGAATGTTGAATAAAACACATGATCAGTAACCTCTGGGAAACAGAAAAAGGCTGATGACACTGACAGGCCAGAATATCCTGAGCAGATTATTGGCTCAGACCTCTCAATAGCTGATAACCATTTGTTAACTCACTGGAATGTGATTCCTATTTTTATACCACCAAATAAAATTGTTTATACTTATTCAAAACACCAGGAATAACCAAAACTCTAACGTGCAGTGGTAGTATAGGGAGATTTTTGATAGGAAGAATTATTTCAATAGTGGAGATAAATAAACGGAGTTCAGCTATGGAAAATATTGTATTACTATGGCTTGTACCTCAAATCATTCAAAACGTTTTTATTTTATATAAGAAAGGGAACCACAGTAAAAATCCTAGTTAGATGCTAAAATAAACAATTGTTCGTAGAACAGTAAATCAGAGAACAGTATACCTTGGAGATAGCCTCTTTATGAAGTTGTTTTTATACTTTAAAGAATAACCAATATTGACTTAGGCCAAAGTATGACAAAATCTAGGGTTAATACTTGGCTGTGGCTCTGAAGAGGTCCAGGATATGGTCTCTGGGGCTGGATGTGGATGCCCTTCCAGTTCGCTTTATCTCTTGGGTGGCCAGAGCTGATGGATCAGGCAACTGATCAGGATTGAAAGGACAAAGAAGAAAAGGGAGCCCAAGGTTTCTTCTCTAGGGATTGGCTATACTGTGCCTGAGGAGGAGAACTTAAACTGACCACAAGGTTCCTATGGCTGAGGCTTTGAAGTGACTTCTGGCTAGAAACTGCACTGGGGTAATAAAAGGAGGCTCCTTTGGTCTGTTGATAGGCCTCCCTGCAGAGATCTCCAGTAAGTCAATGTAAACTTAGCCTTATTAGCCTCAGAAGGCTGCTGGCCCTGAGTCTGCTAACTTATTTGTGAATCTACAGGGAAACAAGAAATAAAAAGATAGAAAATAAACGACTCAAACACATGCATTCAAGAGAAAGGGTGGATGAAATTACACATATCGACTTCGACTGATGTTAGGTTTTCCAACCTCCACACATACTTTCAAGTGAAAAGGTTCAAGAGAAAAGGTTCAAGAGAAAAGGTGGCTGAAGTCAGGCACCTTAACTTCAACTGAAGTGAAGTTTCTCAATTTCAGCACATACATTCAAGAGACAAAGGTGGATGAATTCAGGCAGCTTATCTTCAACTTAAGTTAAGCTTCCTGATTTCAGCCCCATTTATTGCAGATGACCATACTAATCCTTCTGAGAAAAGGTATTACCTCATAGTTGAAAAAAGGCAATTAATCAGGAAAACAGATGAATTCTAAAATACAACAGGTTACGTGTCTTAAATCTAAACATTTCTTATCTAAGTATCCATTACATAAGTTCACAGTGAGTTCAGAGTGACAAGGCCCAAAAGTTACAACAGTATATGATTTATCAATTAGCACTGACTGACTATACACTATCCAGCTATCCCTTGGTTCATAATGAGTTCAGGACAATAATTTTATCTGCCTTTCATTCTAAGAAACAGAGTAGACTCAGACGTCTCTAGGTAGCTTCATTCCAACTCAGGTTCCCAAGAATTTTAAACTAAGTTGCCTATATTTATACTGAAATACCAGGATTTGTGGTGCCATCTGGAGTGGAGGCTTATCTGAAACCATAAATCTGCTACAAGGCTATCCCTACTGAGGCATCTGGAGGTTCACAAAGGTATTTATTACAGATATAAAGTAACTTTAACTTTTAGAACTATTTGGATCAAATCAGGAATTCCATAAACAGGGATTAATTCATCTGAATGACAAACAGCACATCTTCAACAAGATACTGTAGGAAGTTTGCTCAATCAGAGCTAGGCAATACCCAGAAAGTAACAGTTCACACCAATGCCAGATGTTTTTACTTTTTGGTTATTTGAGTCAAAGTTTCTCTGTGTAATCTTGGCTGTCCTGGACTTGCTTTGTACACAGGGCTGTCCATGAATGTAGTGCTGTCTGTCCTGGACTTGCTTTGTACACCAATCTGGCCTTTGACTTACAGTGATCCATCTGCTTCTGCTCCCTGGGTGCTGGGATTAAAGGCATGCACCATTATGCCTGGCTCTAATGCCAGATTTTATAGAAATGCAACAAAGCACAATTGACAGGGTAGTCAGAGGATGGAAGCAATTCTGGGGTACATCATGATACAGACCTTGCAAATACTGCATCACCTCCAGACATCTCTCATGCCTACTGTACTTCCTCAATTCAATGACTCCTGACTGCATATCAGAGGCTAGAAGCAGTTTGGAGGTCCATCATGGTACAAGACCTTGCAAATACCTGATCACCTCCTAGACAGCCCACATGCCTAGTGAGATCCCTTAACAGGGTGGCTCTTGGAAGTCTAGGAGATGTAAGGAAGGAGAAAATATTAACCAAATTCTGTTTATTAAGTATTTGTTTATGTTGACTGTCGGGGAGGGGTTGGAGTGCTGTTCAGTGGTAGATTTAAACAAGAACAAGAACAACAAAATCCTCAGACTTTGTACTGGCATATCTGTTCCTATGTTTAATTAAATAGATAATCTACATTTTTCTTTTACTCAGAAAGGAGAATGTAGTTCCACAAAATAAGTCCCTTTAAGAACAGAAAAACAAGCCAGATGTGGTGGCGCACGCCTGTAATCCCAGCACTCGGGAGGGAAAGGCAGGCAGATTGCTGTGAGTTTGAGGCCAGCCTGGTCTACAAAGTGACTCCAGGACAGCCAAGGCTAACATAGAGAGACCTTGTCTCAAAAAACTAATAATAATAATAATAATAATAATAATAATAATAATAATAATAATAAACAGAAAAACATACACGAATTTATCTTTTCTTGCTTCCCAAGAGCTCAAATTTCTGATAACTTTCAATACTGTTGGTGACAACAGTTTATGGGTACAGTGAGGTAAAAATCATTTTCCACCAAAATTATAAACTCAAGAGACAAATTAAGATGATATTTTAAAAATAATACTCACAATTTAAGAAATAGAGAATATTAATGGGTCTTAATTGTTGATTCCTTAATAAAAAGCTAAAATATTGCTAAAATACACATATTTCAATATATGTGCATAAATGATTTATTTAGAAATTTTCTAAAATTGTCTTAATGAAAGTTAATTATCACTTAGATAACTTTTATCTGATGATAAAATTTTTAATCCTGAATATTTAAAAATCAGTATATACACATATATATGTGTACATATGTGTGTATGTATGTACACACATATATACATTTATATACATATATATGCATACTACCAAGTCATACATACTGTCCAGATACCATAAATTGCCTACGAATTCTTATCTATTTTAGAAGGAAAGAAAAATTGAATGTTGATGATAAACGACATTTTCTAGAGATGAATTAACAAATGTCTATTATCCTAGATAAGGCACGGATGATAGAGAAAATAATTGCACCCATATCTAACTCGGTGAATGACATGGTTTAGTTGGAGTTATATAGAGACCCATGGGTGAGTGGTTATTTTCAGAAACACAGCGAGGTTATCTATCAGCAGCTAGGACATTGAAGAAAAGGCGTTTCTTCTGGTATCCATTAATTTATTTCAATACTTAAAAGGAAAAATGTCTCTTGAGCCTCTATAAGTGCAAATTATTGGGTGAAACTTTGTAAGCTTGTCAAGGAAGTACTTATAAATGCTCTAATTTCAAAATATCAATGGCCATGTTATATCCCAGGAACAGAGTTGTATGAAAGTAGTGATATATGAAAGTTATTTCTGCTAGGAAAAAAATATCAAAAGGCAAAATTATTATTAATAGTTATCAAATTTTAAGTATTGATAAGTAACACTGTTTTGGTTTGAATAAGAATGTTGCATAGGCTCATATATTTGAATATTTGATCATAGGAAGTGGCACTAGTTGGCAGGAATTAACAGATGTGGCCCTGTTGGAGAAAGTCTATAACTGGCTTTAAGGTTTTAAATTCTCATTCCTGGCCACCTTCTCCTATTGCTTTCTCCCACCATATCCAGATATAAAACGTCCCAGCTACTTCTCCAGCACCATGTCTCTCTGCATTCCTCCATGCTTTCTACCATGATGACAATGAACTAAACCTCTGAACTGCAAGTTACCCTCAATGAAATATTTTCCCTTGTATGAGTTGCCTTAGTCATAGAGACTCTTCATATTGATAGAACATTGACTAAGGCAAACTTATTTTACAATATCCGTGTTCCACACTGAAAATGAGCAAAAAAAGAAGACTCTCAGGATATGTAAAACTAGACTTTTATTGTAATTAAAATATATTCAACCATAAATAAATATATATATTAATAATACATGAGAGAATATTTTAGTTAATGAACATAGCATGAATTCCAAATAAAAGTACTTAAAAATCTGTGTATTTACAAAATCATATCTTCCTTGCAACAGATGTGACCTGATAATTTCAACCAATAGTATGATTGTTGGAAAGAGGTTGAATCATTGTTCATATTAACTTAAAGTATATTTTATTATAAATATATATAAAATCATTGTCTCGTGACAACATTGGCTCAAACACATTTGAGTTCTTTCAATTCTGATAAGGTGTAAAGAAAGACTCTGCAACTCAAACTAGTAGCCTTCTATAATATAATGTGCAGACAATAGTAGTAACTACATCAGTGACTGTAACAAAGGGTTAAAATTATTCAATGTACATCACATACCTTTGGAATTCCTAGATTATAAAAAACAGTAATTTTACCTATTATCAACCAATTAATATCCTTGATGTTTTGAAGAGAATTCAATTAAAGAGTATAATTTCCTCAAATTTGATTTTTTAAAGGAGTGCACAGAGCCTTACAATATGATTAATATTTTACTGTTTCCTAAACATAAAAGAAAACCATAAGATCTGAAAAGATGACCAAATCTCATTATTTTAAAGTTTTGATACAGTTTGGAAATTTTGTTACTTATGTAGTATTTTAGAATGTTAACATTTCCAAACTATTTTATAAAAAGACTAGTATATTTATGTTTCAAATTAAAATATTCACATAGAATGAAAATTCTATGCATATTGTCTTTTCAGAATCCATTTTAACGATTTTTCCTCGCTGCAATTTTTACAGAAAACACATTGTATTTTAAGAATTTAAATGATAACTATATATCTAATAATGTCACTATGATTCCAAAAACACTATAGTTAGAACTGAGGTAGAACACATAATTTCAATTGTTTGCTTTCCAGAATTATGGAAATATTCAACATATTTTTCATCTTTGGCAAGATTAAATATATTTCTAACACAAATATCAACCCTAAGTTATCAAGAATTTATGCTGTGTTTATATCTGACTTCAATTGGGTGAAACAGAAATAAAAATGTGATTATAAAATTGAAATAACTAAGACCACTGTGTTTAATTTCACTTTGTTTTAAGCTACACCTCAAATTTCCATTATCTAAATTAGAGGTTTATCCCACAACCCATTTCTCCTAAGCAAATGGCCACTGCATTTGAGATGGTAGTTACTGTATAATTTTATGAGTTTTTCATTTAAAAAATAAATGTAATTGGGCTATGTTATAACAGAGAAAATGAAGCTATTCAACTTTACTCTGTTACCTCATAGATATTCTAAGGAATATTACATATTTTCTACTGAGTAGTTGTATGTGTAATGAGATTATACCTATTCCTGGTACATTTTTTGGGTAATAAGAAGCCACTACTGTACAAGGTAATTTTCAAAGTCATAGAAAATGATTAAGGCATACCAGTAATGAGAACACAAGGAACTTTGCTATTAAGCTTTTTTCACAATTTAGCATGAAAGTATATGAAGAGAAATGAAGTGACACCTATTATTTTTCCTATTTAAATAATGAGGAAGTACGTGAAAACTGATTTTAATGACCACATTTTCTAGTATGTAGCTATAACTTTCATTTCAGAAATTGTTATTTGAGATTAAAACAATAAAATTGGTATACATTTTCTTTAATAGAATAAGTATCACAATTTAACTTTAATGTACACTTCAAACACATAAAATGTTTAAGAATATATACTACCTTTTTAAGACTAATATATATCCTTATACAAGCATATATATGCATATATATTATATATATAGAGAGAATATATACTTTTAAATTCACTGATTATGCTAAATATAAACCTGAAGAAAAAACTTTTAATCTACCAATAATCTCTACTTTATTTGGATATTTTTTTAAATTTATGGCATTTAGACAATCTATCCCAGTTATAGCTATGTCATCTTTGAAAGAACAAAAACATAGCATAAGCCAGGCATGGTGGTGCACGCCTTTAATCCCAGCACTCTGGAGGCAGAGGCAGGCGGATTGGTGTGAATTCGAGGCCAGCCTGATCTACAAAGTGAGTCCAGCATGGCCAAGGCTACACAGAGAAACTCTGTCTTGGAAAACGAAAAAACAAAACAAAACAAAACAAAAAAAAAAACCATAGCATAAGGAACATGGTTTATTCTGTCTTTAGATTCTAAGTATTTAAGATTTTTAAAAAATGGGTACATTCAAAATTACAATATGTCTACTTTTTACAATTTTATTTTATTTCTTCATCTGAAATACCACCTTTAAAAGTAAAATATGAATAAAATAATAATAACATTACTTTTTCCTTTCCTACATATACCAAATAAAATTGATCATAAAACATCTCAATCATAAAATCTGTCTCAATCTGGCCCCCATTTGATTCTATAGGTACCTAGTCTGTTTGTGTGATATTTTTTTAAAAGTTTGATTATTGTTATAAATAGTTACATTACAAAATCTCCTGTGGACTGTCTCATTCGGGTATAGGTCCTTTGGGTCAGGAGTTCTCAAAGCGTCGGTGGGCAGAAGATAGGAGAGTGACAAACAGACCAACTCAGGGGAAGTTTGAATCTGAGTGTATTTTGGAGACTAGCAAGCCAGGTATATACACACATTTTAAAACAGGGGCGTTCACAGGTTTTTCCATACAAATCAAAATACAGGATGCAATGTAATTATGTTGTCATCAGTCATGAACAATCATTCATATGTTATTAGACTGGTATCAAAGATCTTTATCAAAGATCAATATTTTTTCATTGTGCCAAACCTCTATGAGTCAAGACAGTTTTTTTCTTAGCTCTCCCACCACTATCTAAAGTTTTCCTAAACACCCTATTTGTAAGCCATAATATAAACTATTTACTGGTGACTAATTCTTAGCCATGTTTTTATTAACAAGTGGAATGAATCTTAGTGGGAAATTTGACTGAATGACCCTTGGCTGTAGTTTCAAGTAAAGGGTCACCTAACAACAGTTACGTCTGAAAAATTATTTGATAAGAAAAGTAAAACAAAGGCAGAATATTCCAAAACAATCAGTAATAAGAGAAAAGACCAAAGTCCAAAATGTGTGAAGCTAAAGCTGATTTCTCAAATCTGGATGCCTATAACATTAAAAAAATAAAAAATAAGACACACAAAATAGCTTATGCTTTCAATATAAGATGGCAAATAATAAACATTCCTTTTAAAATAGGGATTACAGACATAATAAGTAATGCTCAGATCAAAGCAAAATCTAAACTCAACTAAAAAGCCATTAAATCTTGCAACTCTGTAACATCTAGCTCATTTGACGGCTCTAGATCTCACACATAAAATACAGCCTCTATGTGTAGTGAGCTTCTCAGCTTCCTGTTGCTCTCTCTAACGTTCTGAACTGTCCATAGCAATTTAGGCTCCCTGTTCTCGGAGCAGCCCAGTGATTTTCAAGGGCAATCTCTCATGAATACTGATATTTTTTACACATAGAAAAAAAATCTCCGAATTGTTTGAAGCAATTGATAAATTTCTTCCTAAGTTCCGAACTCTTGTATTGTGAGTATCTGCAAAACCAATAGCACATAAGATGTACTGCCAAGATCTGATGTTCACTCTGGTGGTAGTCTGACCCTCTGTTTTTTATAAGATTAGTGTCCTCTTTGAAATTTAATGGCTGAACCTGGAAATAAATTCCCTTACATATCTGTTTTAAGGAAGGAACCACTTTAGTAATATATCTTTTCACACATTCTCTGTTCAAATGCATTTGGTTTTTCACTAGTTGGAGCTTTAAATCTGTGGCATCTTACTTATACCCCAGGTACTTCTTCTTTCAATGTCTTAGCGCAAAGACTCAGTTTCATTAATGACATCAGTTTCTTAACAATTAAACTGTATTATCTTCAACCTACTTATCCTCAACATTAATGTAACTCTTTTTATCTTCAATCAGAACATATTTTGATGTGATTCTGTATTTAATTCTCATCATAAACCTCAATAAACACAGTGAAGAACAATCTCTTCTGACTTGTAAATTCTGAAAGAGAACAGAGTAGGAGACCAATTATTAGATATATATTTATTAATTATTTAGAGATTTAATTAAATCATTACTTTCACTTCCTATTTATCAAGCTACAATTGCTACAAGGAAAAGAATGATCTGGATAAATAAATAAAGCAGTGAGTCATGTGACCCTAACAAGCTGCTGATATATATGCATGATTCTGTAATCTCTTACTTGCTCAACAAATCATGTTGAGGTTTTGGAGTATAAAATAGGAGTGTAAACAGGACCCAAGGCATCAAGAGCTGTCCTGCCTTTGGTCATCCTACAGCATCCCATCTGTCTTATTCTTATTGGTGTGACAATGCTTATGTCTGAATGATTCCTGAAACATTCCCTCTGTGAAAAATATTTTCACTACTGTTGAATCCAACATATTTCAAAATTTCAGGCTAAAGTGAAAATATATCCAGGATTCTTTCCAAATATGTAACAGGAATCTTATCTTCTAGTCCAGTTTTCAATAGAGTCCTTGTATCTATCAGAATCTCATAGGCCAGACCTTCAATGGCAAAATTTCACTTGGCATTCTGGGTTTCTGAATTCCCACTATACGATAATTAAGTTCTGTCTAACAGCATACTATAACTTTCGTGCTCATCTACATTTCTTGTGGAAAGTAGTTTCAAAGGTCTATCAACCACATCTTTAGGTTTATCCCAGAAATGTTCCTACTTTTTCATAAGGAACTTCTATGTTTGCTTCTTTTCTTTCATTTCTATGCCAAAATATGAGATAGAATAACTTAAGGACTTAAAAATAAGAGTTATTTTTATTTTATAATTAGATATACAGTCCTTTACCATGAGAAGTCATGTCAGCAGTTGTGTAAAGTAGTTGTTTCTATTGCTTAGTGCATCTGCAATCAGAGAAAGAGAGAGACACAGAGGGAGACAGACAGAGAGAGAGGTTGACTTGTATGGTGCTAATTTTTGTTTTTTCTTCTTTTAATTAAATTTTAATCTCTAGCTCATGGATTGCTGACACTAATATCTAGATGGGTTCTGTAGGTCTGAAACCATTTAGAAGAATACGTAAACATATATTTAAGTGTGTTTCTTCTAGATCATTTTATCTCCTGCCCATTTGTCAATTAAGAATAGACATAATATGATAATCTCAGGTCTTAAATTTATTTTTGAGTAATTTGAAGTCTAAGTACGTCTTTTTGTATATATTAACAAATATAGCTTTCACTTCTCTTGTGCTGGAGAAAGGCAACTTTGGTATTGTCCATTTATTTTGATAAACACCCCCAAGAACTTTTCTTAATTAGCATGTTTAATTATAATTTAAAATGTATAAGTAGACTAGTTTGTTTTAGAATGGAGGAGCTACTTAATATGTCTGTAAACACATCCTGATTATAAATGGCATATTAAAATAATTCTTTACAGCTTATGATTCCCCTGTATTTTAACAAAAAGAAGATTGAATGTTACTTAATATATTGTACCATTTACTTTTTGTATTGAAGTCTGCTTTTTAAAAAAAAAATTAAAATATTCAGAAGATCCCTACTCACAATTCCAACATAATACTCATCTTCTACCAGAGGCCACATGCAGTACTAAGAACCCAAAAAATCAAGAGGCCATGCTGACACCTGTAAACCCAGAGGCCTCCTGATCCTACTAGAAGCCAATCTTGTACATACCTCATAGATCATGCCAGGTCACAGACCCCCAGAACTCCTGAGACACTAATGACACACAAAACCTTAGAGGTGACACAGGTCACTAACTTCAGTAAAGACACCTTATTAGACCTGAGGACTCCTGAGTCATCAAAACAACAAGCAACTCAGGCTAGAAGTCAAGAGAAAAAAACAGAAACCTAGGGAATGACATTCATCTAACAAAGATAAACTCAGAAATCTACACCTAAATCTATAATTACCCCAAATCCAGGTGCCTAGGATCCAGGATAAAATTTCAACCAACAACAGCCAGGGCAATATGATACAACCACTATAACTCAGTGATACTACTACAGTAAGAACTGGATACTCAAAAATCAGATGAAGCACAAGAAAATAATCATAAACCAACTTTATAAAAATAATAGAGGTTTTTAAATAGGAAATGAATAAATCTCGTAAGAACACATGCATACACACACACACACACACACACACACACACAATCACAATTAAAAATTTGGGAAAATGAAAAAGTTTTTTAAAGAGAGCCAAAAATATGAAAGAAAATAATAAAACCATTGAAACCCTTAATATGAAAATAGAGGCACTAAATAAAACACAAACTGAGGGTACTCAGGAGATGGAAACTCTAGGTAAGTGAATAGGAACTAGAGATGCAAGTATCAACAAGAGAATGTAATATATAGAAGAAAGAATTTCAGGCATAGAAGAGACAACAGAAGAAATCAATACATCTATCAATTAAAATAGAGAATCCAAAAAAATCGCTGAAACATACAGAAAATCTAAGACACCGTGAATAGACTAAACCTACTAGCAATAGAAATAGAAGAAGAAAAATCACACAGTTCAATGGCCCAGAGGTTATTTCTAATGAAATCATAGAAGGAAACTTACCTAACTTAAAGAAGTAGATGCCTATAAAAGTACAAAAAGCTTACAGAACATAAATTAGATAATCCAACACAGATGAACTATAAGAAAATAGTCATAAAGCCAACAGAACAAAGAAATAATATTAAAACCTATAAAGAAAAAATGCCAAGCAATATAAAAAGGCAAATCTTCTTGACTGATTTTCTACTCCTGACTGCTTTAAAACCCATAAGGCTCTGGAAACATATTTTGCATGCTCTAAGAGAACACAGGTACGGGACCAGAATGTTCAGTAAAACTTTTTATCAGCATAGATGTAGAAAACAAGATATTACATAATATGGTCAGTTTTAAACATCCATCCACGAGTTTATTCCTACATAAGGAGTTAACAATAAACTTCTAACTCACTGATGTTAACTACTCAGATTTTTTTTAAAAAAGGAAAAAAATCTCACTACAGCAGAACCAAAATTGAAGAACACACACACACACACACACACACACACACACACACACACACACACACAAAAGCACATACACACTACCCCTACTACCACCAACACCAAAATGACAGTTATTGCTCTTTAATATCACTCACTGTCAATGGACTCAATTCCCCAATAGTAAGACCAAGCTCATGGAATGGATTTGCAAACAGGATCCATCATTCTGTTGCAAGCAAGGAACACAACTCAAAGTTAAAGATACACATTACCTATGAGTAAAAGGTGTAAAAATTTTCCATGGAAATGGACAAAGAATCAAACAAGTATAGCTATTTTAATATCTAGCAAAATAGACTTCCAACTAAAATAAACAAAAGAAGTCAGGGAGCACACCTTAAACTCACCAGAAGAAACAAAGAAACCAAAAAACTCCACAAAGATGATGTCTCAGTTTGGATATCTATGCAAGGAAATCCACATTTGTAAAAGAGACATTACTAAAACTTAAATTGGAATAAAACACCATACATTAATAGTGGGAGACTGTAATATTCAACTCTCACCAATGGGCAATTCATCCAGACAAAACTGAACAGAAAAATATAGGTAACATATTATGACTCAAATGGACCTAACAGTTATAAATAGAATACTTTACCCAAACACAAAAGAATGTACCTTCTCTTTAGCACCTCACAGAAAGTTTCCAAAACTGACCACAACCTATGTCAGCAAAAAGTCTAAGCATATACAAAAAATTAAAATAACACTCTGTATCCTACTAGATCACCATGGATGAAAGTTGGATATCAACAATAGAATCAAAACAAAGACCCTACAAACTCACGTTAATTGGACATCTCTACAGTGAATGACTGCTGGACTAATTCAAATATAAAGAAAAAAATTAGAGTTTCTAGAACAAAGAAATGAATGCACAACACACCCAAACTTATTGAGCACCATGAAAGCCCTTCCAGGAGGAAAGTCCATAGCAATAAGTGCCTTCCTAAAGAAACTGAAAAGATTTCATACTAGCAACTTAATAGCAAACCTCAAATCTCTAGAAAAAAGAAACAAGCACAGCTAAGAGTAGTAGACTGCTGGAAATAATCAATCTGAGGGCAGAAACCCATAAAATAGAAAGAAAGAAAATAAAACAAAGAATCAATGAAACAAAGTGGTGCTTCTTTGAGAAAACTGGATAGACAAACCCTTATCCAAACTAAGGAAAGGCCAGAGAGAATATAGAAATTAACAAAATCTGAAGTGAAAACAGGAACAAAACAGCAGGTACTGAGAAAATCCAAAGGTCATACTTTAATAACATATAGTCCACAAAATTGGAAATTCTAAATCAAATGGACAAGTTTATTGGTAAGTATCACTTATCAAAGTTAAGTCAATATCAGGCAACCAATTTAAATAGAGCTATAACCCTTAAGGAAATAGAAGGCACAGTCATTAAACCTCCCCCATTATCCCCACCCCAAAAAACAGGATCAGATAGTTTTAAAGCAGAATTCAGCAAAGCTGTCAAATGATAGCTCCTCAAAAACCTCCTCAAATTATTGTACAAAGCAGAAACAGATAGAAGATTGCCAAATTCATTTTATGAGGCTGATAACAAACCACACAAAGGCTTAACAAACACAAAGAATTATACCAATTTCCTTGAGCATTAGTGCACAAATACTCAAAAAAAAATTGCAAACCAAATCCAAGAACACATCCAGAAGATCATACACCATGATCAACTATGCTTCATCCAAAGATTCAGGGATTGTCAATATATGAAAATCTGTCAATGTAACCCACCATATAAACAACCTGAAAAAAAATCACATGATCATCTTATCAGATATGAAAAAGCCTTTGACAAAATCTAACATGCAATCATGATTAAAAGCCTTGGTCACATCATATATACAAGGAACTTACTTAAAAGTAACAAAGACAATTTAGAGAAAGCCAGTATGTGACACTAATTTAAATGGAGACAAACTGTCAGCAATTACATTAAAATAGGAAAAAGACAAGGCTGTTCACCCTCTACTTATATTCACTATTGTATTTGAAGTTCTAGCTACTGTAACCTCATAAAAGGCTATGAAAGTATTCTTTCAATATGTATTGATAAATATTGGTGTTATTTCTTCATTGAACATATCATGGAATTTTCTGCTGAATCTATATGACCCTTGATTTTTTCTTTTGTTTGTGAGTATTTCTGTATTAGGGAAATTACCATTATGTGAATTTAGATAGAATAGTGCTTCTTTTATGACATTGGTGAATTCTGATTAACTGCTAATTGTTTAACTCTTTTATAATTATTTATTAATTTGTTTTCTTCAGTGTAGTTAAATTATTCACCAGACTCAAGTTTTCCTTGTAGTATTTTCAGTAGAGTAGGGTTGGAGGACATAAAATTCTCAAATTATTAGTATCATGAAATATTTCCATTCTCCTTAGTGGTAATTTTGCTGAATAAATTATTCTGGTCTGATATTGTGTTTAGAATTTACTTATCTCACTGAGGCCCTTTGCCTTAGTCTTTATTGAAAAGTTAATGTTACTCAAATGGACATACTTTTTTATATTTGGTTTGGTATTTTCCCTTTACAGAATTCAATACCCATCTTGTTTGTTCTGTACATTTAATGTTTTGGTTATGAAATGATGTGAATTTCTTTTCTGGTGCTATGTATTTGGTGTTCTATATGCATCTTGCACTTTGATAAACATATTTTACTTTAAATGTCAGTTCTTCTGATTTTGTTAAAATCACTTTGTGTCAATGACATGTATGTTTATTCCTCATTTATTGATACCCATTATCTTGGAGGTTTAGTCTTTTCACAGGGTCAAGAATTCAAGATGTTTTTTGTCAGGAACCGACATTCGCCATTGCAGGTTGGCGCCGGTTTCCGGGTCCTTCTTGAACTCAGCAGTGATAAACAACTCTTATGCGCATGCGTGAAGCCCGCCAAAAGCCATGCTAATGAAGCTTTGAGACACGAACCAATCGAATCTACACACGCCTCCCTTTGCTCTATATAAGCGGCGCCAGTTCTGTGCTCTGGGTCTTCCGTTCTTAGCTGTCAGCTGCGCAGCCAGGCATCATGATGTATCCCCAATAAAGCGTGCTTCAGAAGGATCCTGTTGTGACGTCTTCCTTGCTGGCGAGGCAGGTGCGACAAGTGGTGCCGAAACCCGGGACCTGAATTAACACCAACGAGGCACCAGCGGAGACCCCTCTTTGAGGAGGATTCAGAACTGACAGGAGGGAAGGATCGGATCCGACTTTCTACTGAAAGGAATGCTCATTGCAGGTGTGCATCCTCTCCTTTACACTTTCATTTTCGTTTGTCTGGTCATCGTTGTTCTTATAATTTGCCTTTGTCTGAATTGTCATCGTCCAGGGCACGAGTGTGTCTGTGGGGAGCCATAGAATTGCTGTAAGTCACGGGTAGATAACCGTGCTGGCCGCCCGCTCTTGTAGATAAAAGAGAAACATGGGCAACTCCTCATCAAAGACATTGGTGCAAGCTTTGAAGGAGCTCCTCAAAGAGAGGAAGTTAACGATTCCAGAATAGACCTTAAAGGGGTTTATAAAAGAAGCCGATCGAGCGGCTCCTTGGTTTATAGTGTCAGGATCGTTGACTATACCATGTTGGGATAAACTGGGACGAGACTTAGCACGAGAAAAGGAATAAGGTACCTTGGGCCCAGGTGCCTATCCTATATGGAAACTGATAAAGGCATGTTTAGAAGACAAAAGATGTGGAGAAAGAATAAAGGAAGGACAGAAACTATTAATAGAGTATCAAGAGAGCATGTCAGAATCAGATAGAAAGGGAGAAAAGTCTAGACATAAAAAGATAAAAAAGGGTAAATTAGAAAAGGAAGAAATAGACCAGGTGATTCCAGAAAAAGGGAAGAGGAAAGAAAAGAGTCTGTATCCTTTATTAACAGAATTCACAGATCTTCAGGTGACAGAATCTGAGTGCAGTTCTTCTGAGTCAGAAAGAACCGATATATCAGGGCCAGGGATGCTGGATACTTCAGACGAGGAGGAGCTGGAGGAGGAAGCAGCTAAGTATGAGGAAGAAAAGTATAGACTGCCTCCATATGCTCCATTGGCCCCTCCAGCATCTGAGGCAAGGCCTAAAACAACCACAGGGGCAAAAACATCTTTTATAAAATCCAAGGATAGGAGAAAATATTGCAGACATTCCCAGTTTTTGAAGATGAGAATCAAGCAAGGTTCCACAGACCATTGGAACATAAACAGTTAAAGGAACTTGCTGAATCAGCCAGAGCATACGGTGCTAATGCATCCTATACTCAGATACAGATTGAGAGACTGGCAGCCACAGCCATTACGCCCGATGATTTGCCTTCTACTGTAAGGGCTTGCCTTACTATGGACCAATATTTGGACTGGAAATCAATTTTCTATGATCTTTGTCAGAATCAAGCTAAGGCCAATTTTGCCGCAGGCCAGCCACACTGGACTTTTGACATGCTTACAGGACAGGGGCAATGGACAGCAAATCAGACGGCCTTACTTGTGGAAGTATACACACAAATAAATAATAATGCCATTAGAGCTTGGAAATGTCTCCCTAACAAGGGAGAGGTGGCTAAAAATTTAACAAAGATCATTCAGGGTGCTAACGAGCCTTTCTCTGATTTTGTAGTTAGGATGGTAGAAATAGCAGGAAAGATCTTTGGTGATCCTGATGCAGCTATGCCTTTAGTGGAACAATTGATATTTGAACAATGTACTAAGGAGTGTAGAAATGCTATCACACCCTGGAAAGGAAAAGGATTAAATGCATGGATGAAAGCCTGTAGGAAACTCGGAGGCCCTCTGTCTAACTCCGGAATTGCGGCCGCCGTTCTTGAGGCTCAGAGGTCCAATAACATGACATGTTTTAATTGTGGAAAGAAAGGACACCTAAAAAGACAGTGTAGGCAACAAAAGAAACCACCCAAAAATAAAAAGATACCAGGAATTTGTCCCAAATGTAAGAAGGGTAAGCATTGGGCAAATGAATGTAGGTCTATAAAGGACATAGAAGGCAGACCAATTGAAACCAGACCTGAACGACTGCCAAAAAACGGGCAGGAGGGCCCACATTCCCCAGGGCCCTCAAATGTATGGGGCCATCCAGCCGAACCTGCCAAAGGTGTCATTCAGACTCCTGGGCCCAGAAGAGCCACTCCAGGTTCGGCAGGACTGAACCTCAGTTCCACCGCCACAGCAGTACTAACACCACAGATGGGATGCCAGCCTATACCCTCTGATTTCTTTGGACCTTTACCTAAAGATACGGTAGGGTTGGTGCTAGGAAGATCCTCATCTACACTTAAAGGATTAATCATTCATCCTGGAGTCATTGACTCAGACTATGAGGGATGGGTTAAAATATTATGTTCTTCCCCACAAGGAATTACATGTATCTCTCCAGGAGATCGCATTGCCCAATTGCTAGTTCTTCCCAGCTTGCACAAACTGTTTACTGCTCATGATGTTCAAAGAAAAGATAAAGGATTTGGCTCCTCGGGAGGAGGTCATAGTATGTCTCCCTAGAAATGGATGACTGGCCCACCTTAACGTTATACGTGAACAATAAAAAATTTACTGGGATATTAGACACTGGAGCTGATACAAGTATCATCTCCACTCATTGGTGGCCGAAAAATTGGCCTTTAATGCAGGCCTCCCAGACCCTTCAGGGATTAGGTTATGAGTCCTCTCCATCAAAAAGTGCCTCCAGTTTATCATGGTATGACGAAGAAGGAAGGGAGGGAACTTTCAAACCCTATGTCCTTCCTCTTCCAGTAAATTTATGGGGAAGGGACCTATTAAAACAAATGAATTTTAAGTAAACCAATGATTATTCTACTCAAAGTCAGAAAATTATGAAGAATATGGGCTGTATTCCTGGAAAAGGATTGGGAAAGAACTTACAAGGACGACTAAACCCTGTTGACGTACAACCTAAAGAAGATAGGACAGGTTTGGGTTTTTCCTAGGGGCCATTGAAGAAGCTATTCCTATACCATGGTTAACGGAGGATCCGGTGTGGGTTCCTCAATGGCCTCTCTTCTCCGTAAAATTAGAAGCAGCTAAGCTACTAGTAGAGGAACAAAACTCGATGGGACATCTAGAGGTTTCCCAATCACCTTGGAACATGCCTATTTTTGTAATTAAAATGAAATCAGGAAAATGGAGGTTATTGCATGATTTAAGAGCAATTAATAATCAAATGCAAATCATGGGACCCATTCAAAAGGGCCTGCCACTTTTATCAGCTTTACCAAAAAATTGGGACTTGGTTATTATTGACATTAAGGATTGTTTCTTCTCAATTCCTCTACATCCCAATGATAGATGCAGGTTTGCTTTTACGATACCCTCTACTAATCATGAAGAACCAGATAAAAGATTTCAATGGAAGGTATTGCCACAAGGCATGGCAAATAGTCCTACTATGTGCCAATTCTATGTAGCAAAAGCCATCGATCCAGTTCGCAAAAAATATCCAAAATTGCGTATATGCCATTACATGGATGATATTCTACTTTGTAGTAATAATCAAGAAATGCTGCAAGAGGCTTTTGTATACCTAAGTCAAGAACTACAAAAAAATGGGACTGAAAATTGCCTCTGAGAAAGTACAGGAAGGAACAATAGGAAACTTCCTAGGAACAAGAAGTTATTCAGATAAGGTTACGCCTCAAAAGATTACTATTAGACGAGATTCGTTAAAGACTCTTAATGATTTCCAAAACTTGTTGGGTGATATTAATTGGATTAGGCCATTTTTAAAATTATCTACATCAGAATTAAAAACTTTATTTCAAACATTAGAAGGTGATTCTCATATTTCTTCCCCTAGACACTTGACCATTGAGGCAGAAAAGGTATTAGAAAAAATAGAACAAGTAATAAGTAATTAAAGACTCACAACTAACTAGGATTAATGAACAACAACCATTTTCATTATGTATTTTGCCATCTCCTACTCTACCTACAGCAGTGTTATGGCAGCAAGGACCCTTGTTATGGGTACATCCTCACGTCTCACCAGAAAAAATTATAGGACATTATCCCACTAGTGTTGCTGACTTGGCCCATAAAGGACTACAATTGGCCATCACCCATTTTGGTCGTTATCCTGAGACTGTTATTAGCCCATATACTGCTCATCAAATTCAGGTGTTATGTGCCAACATCGATTCTTGGGCTATTCTTAGATGTATTTTCCCTGGTATTATTGACAATTATTATCCTAAACATCCATTACTTCAATTCACCTTAACTAATGCCCTTATTTTTCCAAGGATTACTAAGCCAGAACCTTTAACCAATGGTATTGATATTTACACAGATGGATCCAAAATAGGTATTGGTAGCTATGTTATACATAATAAACCTTGTCAAATTCAATTTCAATTACATTCTCCACAATTAGTAGAATGTGCAGTGGTGGCCTATGTGCTCGATAAATTTTCAGACCCCATAAACATTATTTCAGATTCACATTATGTGGTCAATGCTGTCAAATCACTTGAAGTTGCAGGACCAATCAATGCCAAGAGTTCGGTAGCCCACCTTTTTTCAGAAATAAGGACTAAGATTCAACAACGACATAACCCATTTTTATACAACATATCAGAGCACATACATTATTGCCCTGACCTATGGCTAAAGGCAATGCCATTGCTGATGAAGCCACACGAAAGATGTTATGGGTAAGTATAAATTCTGATGCTGCAAAACAGTTTCATGATCTATATCATGTACCAGCTCAGACTTTGAGATTAAAATTTAATATAACCCACGCCGAAGCGCGAGATATTGTTCTTCAATGCAACAATTGTGCCGAATTCTGATCCATGCAAACCATCGGAGTTAATCCGCAGGGCTTAAGACCATTACATATTTGGCAAATGGATGTGACACATATTTCTACATTTGGAAAATTAAAATATGTTCATGTTTCTATAGATACCTGCTCTGGTGTTATACATGCTTCACCACTGGCAGGGGAAAGGACAACACATGTGATTACTCATTGCCTGGAGGCTTTGGCAGCTTGGGGTAAACCCCAAATCCTAAAAACTGATAATGGTCCCGCATACAGTTCAAAAACTTTTCAACAATTTTGCAAGCGACTTGGTGTAGAACATCGCACGGGTCTACCCTACAATCCCCAAGCACAGGGGATTGTGGAACGTCCCAATGGCACCTTGAAAATGTATTTACAAAAACAAAAATGGGGAATAGGCCACTCTATGGGACCTAAAGGCACTATCTCCCTTACCTTATTTACATTAAATGTTTTTTAAATTTGGATACAGCAGGACATTCTGCGGCAGACAGACATGTTATGTCTCCGCCACCTATCAGAGAACAAGTAAAATGGAAAGATGTTCTCTCTAATCAATGGAAAGGCCCGGATCCAGTAATAATAAGATCCAGGGGAGCTATCTGTGTTTTTCCGCAGGATCAAGAGAATCCTATCTGGGTACCAACAAGATTAACAAGAATTGTGAAGGCACTCGAGCATGATGCTACTATGGAAGAAACTTACACTGATGGGAACGACACTGCTGACGCTGATAACCAACCCAGGAGAGACGATCCAACTATGGGCAGTGACAAAGACGTGGCCAGTGCCAATGCTAGTGCATAGCGAATCATCAGTTATACCCAAATTTTTATCAACCTCTTGTGATCGGGAAATACCCTGTTTCAAACCTAATGCTGAAGGAACCAAAAAATAACTTTGTGAATTGCAATTCTACTGAAAGGACTTGCTATCTAGTGGAATGTTAGAATGGAAAAGATGAGAAGAACGACACTGCCATTGTGGTAAAACTGCCAACCTTTGTCCCCATTCCAGTAGAAGTGAATGAACAGACGTTTCCTATTCTAAATCTTATGAGACAAAAAAGAGACTTTGGAGTAACTGCAGCCATTATATACGCGATAGTCATCTCAGCGGCTGCTGCGACTACAGCGGCTATAGCAATGACTCAACAGGTCCAAACTGCTGAGGTCATCAATGAGGTGGTCGAGAAATCTGCAACAGCACTAGCAGTCCAACGAGAGATTGATTCACATTTGGCATCAGGAATTCTCTTGGTTAATAAGCGAGTAGATTTGGTACAAAGCAAAGTGGATGAGTTGTTCAATGTTATCCAATTGTCATGTGTGTCCTCGATGCGGGGCCTTTGCATAACCCCATTGGCATATAATTCTTCATTTAGAAATGAGAGTATGTTGTTGTCTAATTATCTAAAAGGCAACTGGACTATTGAAGGTGGAAAAATTGCCTAAAGATCTGCTAATGTCTATTGCTAATTTGAATGGAACTAGACTAGAACCACTTTCCCTGGGAGCTTTTGTTGACTGGATTAAGGATGCTTTTAATTTCTTTAAGGAATGGGCAGGGATTGCTGTATTGGGAATTCTAATGCTTATCTCTGCCTGTATTTGTTTCTGGTGTTTTTGCAAAATTACAAAAAAAAGAGCACATGATAATGCTATGGTTGTGCAAGCTTTGGCAGCTATTGAATTAGGACAATCCCCAAGCATATGGCTGGCCACTCTGAAAGAGTAATCGTGTGATCGATTGCATTGTCTCTCTGGCTTATCGCTGTCTCAACACCACCATCTCTTGTCTCCCCCTGATAAGTTGTTGATGCATTTCCTCTCTGCTCTCATGGCCTTTGCACTCTGAGGGTTTGTCCCATTGCACCAGAGAAGGCATGGAAACATCTTGGGATGTCAGCCTTTGCACATCTCTGAGTCTTACCTCATTGCACGAGACAAGGTGACTCCCCCACTTTCCTAAGGGCATCTTGATCGCTGAGCTGTAGAAGGCGAGGCTTGATCGACACCCATTTCCTCTTTCGGTGTCTTGATCGCTGCGCTGTAGAAAGCAAAGCTTGATCATCACCCATCTCTTGTCATGCATCTTAATAAATATTTAAGAGGGAGACGTCAGGAGCCGACATTTGCCATTGCAAGATGGCGCCGGTTTCCGGGTTCTTCTTGAACTCAGCAGTGGTAAACAACTCTTATGTGCAACAGCTTTAAGTATTTCTAGGGACTTGGGCTGTAGTGAATGTAATCACCCCAATTGGGAATTGATTTTAAAATATTGATACCAGCAGCAAAAAAGAAAAGGTAAGAACTGGAGAGATTGCTCCACAGGTAAAAGTACTCACTGCTCTCAAGAAAGCTTTTATTCAACATCCAGAATTCCCATGACAACATTTAGCTGCCTGTATTTGCAGCTCCCAGGGATTCCACGCACTCCTATAATTTGTTTCGGAAGCATCCATGCAACAGGTAAACAGATATACATGTAAGCAGAAAATAATCTTACACATAATATACAAAATAGAAACTAAAATAAGTCCAGCAAAGATAATAACAGCCTGGACAAAACAGTACTGATGTGGGCAGAAGAGCTCTAAAAAATAAAAGTGCTTAAATTCAGTTACCAGAACCTACATTAGACAACTCACAGTAGCTTACTACTCCATCTCCTGAAAATTAAAGAAAAGATGATGTACATATATTAAAAACCAACAAAACAAAACAAAACAAAAAACAAATAAAATGTGAGATTGATTTACAGAGGGAAAAATTCCAAACTTACAATTATTGCAGTGTTTTACTAGAAACCAAAATTTAAAATATTTCATCTCTGAGCAACATGAAAAAGATTGGCATTATTAATTATTTTATTTTCACAAAGAAAATCAAATACAATGCAAATTATATTGTCATAGTTTCTTACAAAGAAGAAGCAAAGTGATGAAATTTCCAAATGATCTGTAAATTTGTGGTAGATATAGCTATTGTGCAAAATACAACTGATCATTGAAGAGAAAATTTCAAAACATCTTAAGTATAATTTTGCCTCATTTTTCTCTTCCTTTCAACAATGTCACAGAATTAGACAGTTATGCTATCAAGAGAATAATCTTCACTTTCACTTAAACTTTGCTTTTTTGCTTTATTTGTCTTGAATAGGCTCTTACTCAGCTTCAGAATACAGGGAAAACTTAGCCTCAAATTATGTGACATTTACATGATCAAGACTTATGTGTACATTAGTCATGCAACAGTTATTTGATAGCTCTGTCAGAGAATACTTAAGTATCTTAGATAAGATAGATGAGGCTTGAATACTCAGTCACACAATCATTTAACTGTACATATATAAATAGTTTGTGCATGTTCCTATAGAAAACAATGTAATAAAATGTTTATATGCAACAGCATATAAATAAACGTTCCATAGACATAAAAATTGTTTATGTTGTTATGTTTTTTCTGGTACTCTAGTTGAATGGTTGTATGTTTAACTTTTATTGATTCTTTCTGAATTTCAGATCATGCACCCCAATCTCACTCATCTCCCTGTCCCTTACGGCCAATCCTCTACCCCTGCAACCTTCCTGCCCAACAAAAACAGACAAACAAGCAAAATCCAATGTGGAAGGTGTAGTGTGTCACTGTTTGTCTCACAGCATTACTTTTTGTTTATACTTCTTTACTTGCAAGGCCTCAGGCTTCTGCTACACTATCAATACTGGATCCTCACTAAGCAGTTTATATGTGGATCTGGGCATAGGTGGTAGATGAGTTGGCCTGCCTGCCAGAATATCCGCACCCACACCAGCTGGGCAGTTCTAGAGCACATGGCTAGTTAGGTCACCCCATGCTGCAGACAGCAAAGGGCAGAGCTAGATCTCCCAGTCTTATGCTCTATAGCTAGATCAACTATGCCCTGTCCAGCAAGGCTAGCTTTATTGTGCTGCCTAGGCAAGGTAGAAGGTTTGCTCTGCTGACTACTACAGCTGATGAAGAGTAGGATCATCTCTCTTGCTTTAACAACTTTGGGGGCCAGATCTCCCATCTGCTGAAGGTAGCAAGGGGACAGGGAGGAGGGAAGGTATATCTTCTCCATGTATGCCACCCCATGGCAAACCAGTGATAGAGCCAGCTCTCACAAGCTCATACCCTTGTAGCCAGCTCACTCATACCCTTGTCACAGGGTCAGCTCTATGTGGTAAAGTTGTGGGGTTACAGGTGCCCAGATGTGGTATAGGGTCTGATTTTCCACTTTCATGAAATCTGGGCCAGTTATCCTGCCTGCAGTAGGTAGCAAGGGGTCAGGGATATAGAGCATCTCTAATGCCCACACCATGTCATAGTCAATGAGTGGGAGGGATTGCTTTTCTGCACTTACACTCTCAGGTAGGCTCACCTGCAAGCCTGGTAACCAGGGCCAGTTCTACTATGTTTCCTTCTCAAAATGTTTAATCCACTCCCAAGTGCTGCATCTGATAAAGAATGGGACATCTCTTCTGCTCTCATGTCTTTGGGTCTTTGGGCTCAACTCTGGAAAGATGCTCAAAGAAGTTGGGAGATGTTTTCACAGTCCTAAGACATGCATTTGTCCCCAGGTAACAGCACAGACCAAGATGTCTGCATGGCCTTTGATAGTAACAGACCCCATGCTTATCCAGGTCCACAGACCCAGACATTCCCCATTGGTGGCAGCACAGGCCTGGATATCATCATTGAGTTAGGTAGCATCACGAGCTGCTCATATCAGGTTGTTCCTCGCTATGCTGGAGTTTTCAGTTTAACCTCTTTTTTATACACTAGTCCTTCTGATTTTCTTTCTCTTCCATTTCTACACCACTTACTTGTTCATATTATTAGCACCCTGGGCCTACGGGTGACTGGAATATTATTAACAGTGCTATTCCTTGTCAGTGCAGTATGTCATGGGGCAGGGGTCATCTTGGGCATAGTCTGCCTTCCTGGGCCTCGTGACATTGGATTGGAGTGATCTTAGGAGTTCTCAGCTTGCCTGGGATGCATGACAATGGCCTGGAGGATCATCTCAGTTGTAATCAGGCCACACACTAGGTAAGCAGTTTAATGATATTTAATTAAATCAGATAGTTAAAGACTGGGGAGATAGATCAGTTGGCAAGAGAAGTTAGTTCAAACTCTCTGCAGTCATATACATAAATTGGCATAGGTGACATATCTTTAACTTCAGCATCAAGGAAGAATACAAATGGATCACAGAAGTTTGTTGGCCAGCAAGCTGAGAGACCTTGTCCCTAGGCAATAAAGAGTGATAGACAGAGAAAGGTAACCTTGCCTTTCTCTACTTGAAGGAATAAATACATAGGCAAGAAGAGTCACAAACACAAGCATTTGTGTGCATGTACCATACACACACACTCTTTCAAACACCTTCAACACCAACACACAGAACACACACATATACTCACACTGAAAGATATTGTTAATGTCTTGGTTTTTCTATTAAGAAATGCAGTATATATAACTTAGTTTGTCTATATAACATTGAATTGAATCTCTGAGAACTTTGGCAGTATTTCACATATTTTTCCTAAATATCCATACATGTTGACCCTTAATTTAATTTCCTATCCATGAACATTTACTAATTTGACATGCTATTTTTTTGTTTGTTTGTTTTCAAAACTTCTTCTCCTATTCAGGAAAAATTTAGGATACATAAATTTAAAAATGTTACTCATGGGTTGGTTGGAAGATAGAAAACTCTAATAATCTAACTGAGCTCTTAGAAGCTATTGAAATAGTAATAATCTCCTATTGGTTGAAAGAAAAGTATGAAAATATGTTTTGCCTAACAGTCACTTTATGTTATTTTACAATTTCACTCTTGTTTTATCAATGAAACTGTGTAACACCATTTTCATATTAGTATTGATTGTTGGGAAGCTCAAACTTAGAAATGACTCAATTAGATATTTAAGTATAAACATCCTCACCGAAACTTAAGTTCTTTCTAAATGTAAACAAAAAACTCAATATAACACAATCTCTCAAAACTAAGAAAACTAAATAAAATACCAACAAAAAAAAGGTACCCACAAACTGCAATTAAGATAAAAGCACACACACACACACACACACACACACACATCTGTGGAGTCCATTACATGTTCTCCAATTGATCCTGAAGATGAATCATTTTCTGAAATGTTTGATATAACCTGTAAAACTAAAATGGAGAAAACTGACACTTTCTCTCCAAGCAAGTAGAATCTTTACCCTAATACCTAGGGTTTCAGTCATTCATTTCTATATTTTTTAACTACACCAAAATAAAATGCAGTAAGATAAAACAAAAATTATTTGATTGAAGTTGTACAGGACACACCAATGGTTGAAAGGAGCCCAAGAGAAAGTACAACCATCACTGAACTACTCTTACTAGGAATATGATAAAAACACTAAACCAGGCATCATAATAAATATGCAGAGGACATAATGTATTTTACCTCATTCTCTGTGAATGCACATGAGCTTTGTTCATATTGATTTAAAGAGCCTTGTTTTCTTAATGTCTCCCATCCCTCTGGCTCATACAATCTTTCTACTCCTTCCCATACAAGTGTTACCTTAAAATTGTTTTACTTGGGGACAAGTTTATGACATTCTGAGAAAGACAATATACACCATAGGCAATAAAAAATTAACTAAAATTATCTCACAGATAAAGTTACTGGAAAATAGAAAACAGCATTTTAGCAGATCGAATATTTGGGTGGGGTGGATGGATTTATTTCACTCACAGCTCTATATAGGAGTTCATCGTCAAAAAACAGAAGCCATGGAGAAGTTCTACTTGCTGGCTTGCTCCTCGTGGCTTGTTTACCGTGTCCTTATAGAACAAAGGATTACCAGCCAGCAGTGTCACCACCAATATGGATGGGCTAGGTCCTCCACAGTTCTTCCATTTACATGTGTCTTCTTGTTTACCCTTCCTCAATACCTCTTTCATTTTCTACTGATCTTTGTAATTTTATAGCTTATAAGCTAAACTTACAATCCTTACACACACACACACATACACACACACTAGAATATATACACTTCAATACTTTACCTAAATACTTTTACAAAATGTATATATAGTATATAAAGTATATATCTATATATCTATTTATATATCTATATCTATATATCTATATCTATCTATATATATATATATAGTGTGTGTGTGTGTGTGTGTGTGTGTGTGTGTGTGTGTGTGTGTGTGTTTGCAGAATACTGAAAAAGGAAAACAGATTTTTATGGGTTGACGGTTCAAACTCCAAATTCCTTTGAATTTTGAAACTGTAACACTGACATTCCTGGGAGTCAGAGCTTTTTTCAGATATTAACATAACAGTTGTAGAGCACTGTGACTAGGATTAGCTCCATGAAAATAGACCTGAGAGAATGTCTGTGTCCAATTGAGGAAGGAAAAAGAATATGAGCATCTAGCTGCAAGTTAGCATTTCTGAAGTTCATTAGAAAATATTTTCAGAATTTCACTGGGTTTATAAATGACTCTAAGCCAAGGTAAGGCCAGCAGTAGATGGTCAAGAGAAAACTCACTCAATATTATATTTGGATTTTTTGTCTTCCAATGCTTTGTCTATACACTTGCCCTACCTACACTTCTTTTTCTTCTTACCCTGCAGGTCTTTTGCTTATACATTATGGATTTCAATTCTTATTTTTAGAGATTTTCTGTGCCAAAGTGTGCGCTACTGAGTGTATGTGTGTGTGTGTGTGTGTGTGTGTGTGTGTGTGTGTGTGTATTTCTTGTGCTTTTTCTTTGGCTCTTTGGTTTTGTTGTTTGTTTGCTTGTTTATTTCTTTCATTGTTTGTTTTATACAATTTAGATTTGTATGTTTTTCTTTTATCTTATATTATTATTATGTGCATGTTTGTTTGTTATTTAAAATTGGCTAGAAAGTATTTGGATTTTGGTGGTTGGTGAGGTTGGAGGAACAGGGAAGATAGCGGGGAAAGATAAGATATTGTACGATAAACATCAATTTTTTATTAAAAAAAAAAAGATTTTCAACAGACTAGTTTCATCATCTACATATCAGACTTCTCATTCTCCATCCATTAATCTCTGTTTTTAAAGTCAGTCATTTTGATTTATTTACATACTGTACGAAATGAACTAGAAAAATAGATATTGCTTTTTGTGTAATTACATATTTATTGATGTTTCAATAAGACAAAGTAAAAATAAGAAAAATCATTAGTACCCTGGAGTCTTTATTGTGCATAGTTTTCTTAATAAAATTTAATCTATTTCTAATAAGAGAAGAAAATTTTCAAAATTTTTATTACTTATATATCTTTTATATTATTTTAATATTTCCCATACCTAGTTTAGTTTTCAGAGTAGAGAGAATCTGTCTATTTTAGTAATGTTTGTGCTTATTATTTTGTTTGATCTGATGATATTAGATTATTCCACAGAAATAAATATGAACAAATTTGAAAAGTAAATACTTTGAAAGTAAAGTGAGTATTTTCTATTCTAATGAGATATATGCAAATTCCTAATAATAAATGAACAAATTTGCTTAGTAAACATCTAGCAGCTGCTACTGAACTTATTATGAGGATTCTGCACAAATTACTGTCTTGTTTATTTTTTTTTCAAGTACTATTTACATGTTTGTCATGTTTGTTTTTTCTTTCTTTCTTGATATTTGTTCTCTATATATCATACATTGAATACTGAAAATAGATAATAAATATATGAATGTAACATAAGTTTTCTTCTCAGTGAATATGAGAATTACATGAGGTATTTTATTACATTTTGTATTCATTACAGATATTAATCTTCCAGAAATTTACATCTAAAACTATTGTTTTCTTTTTTCTAAAAGAGAGGAATTCGCTTGAAATACAAGAAATCATCAATTTTACTTTTTGTAATGATTTTAACTTTCCTTATATTTATATCTCAATTAATAAGATGAAGAACCTGAACATTTACATAATTTAATGATACTATCAGGTATTATATTTAGGATGAAAAACAATATATTATTATAATGCATAAGATATATTTATTCAAAAATGAGTAAAGAAACACTGTTTTGCCTGCTAGAGAAGGATATTAAACAAAAATATACACATATAAACATGTCTACTGTAACACAGACAGTAAGATGCATACAGAAATATATAAACATGTCAAGATGTCTACTGTATAACAGATAGTAAGTTGTATACAAAAAATATAAACATGTAAACATGTCTGCAGTACCACAGATAGTAAGATGTATACAAAAAAAATATAAATATGTAAACATGTCTACTGTATCACAGGTAGTAAGATGTATACAGAAAAAATATAAACATGTAAACATTTCTACTGTATCACAGATAGTAACATGGATACAGAAAAATATAAACATGTAAACATATCTACTGTATCACAGATATTAAGATGCATACAGAAAAAATATAAACATGTAAACATGTCTAGTGTATCACAGATAGTAAGATGCATACAGAAAAACATAAACATGTAAACATGTCTACTGTATCACAGATAGTAAGATGCATACAGAAAAATATAAACATGTAAACATGTATATTATATCACATATAATAAGATATAAACAGAAAAAATATAAACATTTAAAAATATCTACTGTATCACAGATAGTAAGATGTATACAGAAAAAATATAAACATGTAAACATGTCTACTGTATCACAGATAGTAAGATGTATACAGAAAAGTATAAACATGTAAACATGTCTATGTATCATGGATAGAAAGTTGTATACAGAAAAGTATAAACATGTAAAAATGTCTACAGTACCAAAGATAGTAAGATGTATACAGAAAAAATATAAATATGTAAACATGTCTACTGTATCACAAGTAGTAAGATGTATACAGAAAATATATAAACATGTAAACATATCTACTGTATCACAGATAGTAAGATGCATACAGAAAAAATATAAGCATGTAAACATGTCTACTGTATCACAGATAGTAAGATGTACCAGAAAAATAGAAACGGGTAAACATACCTACTGTATCACAGATAGTAAGAAGTATACATAAAAATATAAACATATAAGCATGTCTACTGTATCACAAATAGTAAGATGTATACAGAAAAATATATATATGTAAACATGTCTACTGTATCACAGATAGTAAGATGTATACAGAAAAAATATAAACATTAAAACATATCTACTCTATCATGGATAGTAAAATGTATACAGAAAAGTATAAACATGTAAACACGTCGACTGTAACATATATAGTAATATGTATACAGAAAAAATATAAACAGGTAAACATGTTTACTGTGTGACAGATAGTAAGATGTAGACAGAAAGTATAAACATGTTAACATGTCTACTGTATCACAGATAGTAAGCTGTACCAGAAAAATATAAACGAGTAAACATGCCTACTGTATCACAGATAGTAAGATGTATAAAGAAAAATATAAACATGTAAAAAAGTCTACTGTATCACAGATAGTAAGTTGTATACAGAAAAGTATAAACATGTAAACATGTCTACTGTATCACAGATAGTAAGATGCATACAGTAAAATATGGACATATAAACATGTTTACAGTATCACAGATAGTAAGATGTATACAGAAAAAATATAAACATGTAAACATGTCTAATGTATCACAGATAGTAAGATGTATACAGAAAAAAATAAACATGTAAACATGTCTACTGTATCACAGATAGTAAAATGTATACAGTAAAATATGGACATGTAAACATGTTTACAGTATCACAGATAGTAAGATGTATACAGAAAAATATAAACATGTAAATATGTCTAATGTATCACAGATAGTAAGATGTATACAGAAAAAAATAAACATGAAAACATGTCTACTGTATCACAGATAGTATGTTGTATACAGAAAAAATAAACATGTAAACGTGTCTACTGTATCACAGATAGTAAGATGTACCAGAAATATATAAACATGTAAACATGTCTACTGTGTCAACGATAGTAAGATGCATACAGAAAAATTTAAACATGTAAACATTTCTATTGTATCATGGATAGTACGTTGTATACATAAAAGTATAAACATATAAACATGACTACTGTACCAAAGATAGTAAGATGTATACAGAAAAAATTTAAACTGGTAAACATGTCTACTGTATAACAGGTAGTAAGATGTATACAGAAAAAATATAAACATGTAAACATGTCTACTGTATCACAGATAGTAAGATGCATACAGAAAAATATAAACATGTAAACATATCTACTGTATCACAGATAGTAAGATGCATACAGAAAAATATAAAGATGTAAATATGTCTACTATACTACAGATAGTAAGATATAGGCAGAAATATTATAAACATTTAAAAATGTCTACGGTATCACAGATAGAGTAAGGTGTCTACAGAAAAAATATAAACATGTAAACATGTCTACTGTATCACAGATAGTAAGATGTACACAAAAAAGTATAAACATGTAAACATGTCTATTGTTGCACAGATGGTAAGTTGTATACAGAAAAATTTAAACATGTAAAAATGTCTACTGTATCACAGATAGTAAGGTGTTACAGAAAAATTTAAACATGTAACCATGTCTACTGTATCATGGATAGTAAGTTGTATACAGAAAAGTATAAACATGAAAACTTGTATACTGTACCACAGATACTAAGATGTATACAGAAAAAATAAACATGTAAACATGTCTACTGTACCACACATAGTAAGATGTATACAGAAGAAATATAAACATGTAAACATGCCTAATGTATCACAGATAGTAAGATGTATTCAGAAGAAATATAAACATGTAAACATGCCTAATGTATCACAGATATTAAGATGTGTACAGAAAAATACATAAATGTAAACAGGTCTACTGTATCACAGATAGTAAGTTCTATACAGAAAAGTATAAACATGTAAACATGTCTATTGTACCACAGATAGTAAGATGTATAAAGGAAGATATGAACATGTAAACATGTTTACAATATCACTGATAGTGAAATGTATACAGAAAAAATAAACATGTAAACATGTCTACTGTATCCCAGATAGTAAGATGTATACAGAAAAAATAAACATGTAAACATATCTACTGTATCACAGATAGTAAGATGTATAAAGAAGGAATATAAACATGTAAACATGTCTACTGTATCACAGATAGTAAGATGTATACAGAAAAAATAAACATATAAACATGTCTGCTGTATCACAGATAGTAAGATGTATACAGAAGGAATATAAACATGTAAACATGTCTACTGTATCACAGATAGTAAGATGTATACAGAAAAAATAAACATGTAAACATGTATACTGTATCACAGATAGTATGTTGTATACAGAAAAATATAAGCATGTAAACATGTCTACTGTACCACAGATAGTAAGATGTATAAAAAAGAAATATAAACATGTAAACATGTCTACTGATTCACAGTTAGTAAGATGTACCAGAAAAATATAGTCATGTAAACATGTCTACTGTACCACAGATAATAAGAAGTATTCAAAAAATATAAACATGTAAACATGTCTACTGTAAAACAGATAGTAAGTTGCATAAAGAAAAATATAAATATGTAAACATGTCTACTGTATCACAGATATTAAATTGTATACAGAAAAATATAAACATGTAAACATGTCTATTGTTGCACAGATGGTAAGTTGTATACAGAAATTTAAACATGTAAAAATGTCTACTGTATCACAGATAGTAAGGTGTTACAGAAAAATATAAACAGATAAACATGTCTACTGTATCATGGATAGTAAGTTGTATACAGAAAAGTATAAACATGAAAACTTGTCTAGTGTACCACCGATAGTAAGATGTAAACAGAAAAAATATAAACAGGTAATCATGTCTACTGCATCACAGGAAGTAATATGTATACAGAAAAAATATAAACATGTAACCTTGTCTACTGGATCACAAATAGTAACATGGATACAGAAAAAATAAACATGTAAACATATCTACGGTATCACAGATAATAAGATGTATACAGAAAAAATATAAACATGTAAACATGTCTACTGTATCACAGGTAGTAAAATGCATACAGTAAGATATAAACATGTAAACATATCTACTATACCACAAATAGTAAGATATAGACAGAAAAAATATAAACATTTAAAAATATCTACTGTATCACAGAAAAAATGATGTATACAGAAAAAATATAAACATGTAAACATGTCTACTGTATCACAAATGTTAAGATGAATAAAGAAAAGTTTAAACATGTAAACTTATCTACTGTATCATGGATAGTAAGCTGTATGCAGAAAAGTATAAACATGCAAACATGTCTACTGTACAACAGATAGTAAGATGTATACAGAAAAAATATAAACATGTAAACATGTCTACTGTAG
Organism: Acomys russatus; assembly: GCF_903995435.1. NCBI lineage: Eukaryota > Metazoa > Chordata > Mammalia > Rodentia > Muridae > Acomys > Acomys russatus. The sequence goes on along the minus strand of NC_067154.1, from coordinate 31,674,610 downwards.
CAAAGATAGTAAGATGTACCTGAAAAATATAAACAGGTAAACATGTCTATTGTACCACAGATAATAAGATGTATTCAAACAAATATAAACATGTAAACATGTCTGCTCTAAAACAGATAGTTAGATGAATACAGAAAAATATAAACATGTAAACATGTCTACTGTATCACAGATAGTAAGTTGTATACAGAAAAGTATAAACATGTAAATATGTCTACTGTACCGCAGATAGTAAGAAGTATACAGAAAAATATGACCATGTAAACATGTTTACAATATCACAGATAGTAAGATGTATACAGAAAAAATAAACATGTAAACATGTCTACTGTATCACAGATAGTAAGATGTATACAGAAAAAATAAACATGTAAACATGTCTACTGTATCACAGATAGTAAGATGTATAAAGAAGGAATATAAATATGTAGGCATGTCTACTGTATCACAGATAGTAAGATATATACAGAAAAAATAAACATGTAAACATGTCTACTGTATCACAGATAGTAAGATGTATAGAGAAAAAAATAAACATGTAAACATGTGTACTGTATCACAGATAGTATGTTGTATACAGAAAAAATATAAACATGTAAATATGTCTACTGTATCACAGATAGTAAGATGTATAAAGAAGGAATATAAACATGTAAACATGTCTACTGTATCACAGATAGTAAGATGTATACAGAAAAAATAAACATGTAAACATGTCTACTGTATCACAGATAGTAAGATGTATACAGAAAAAATAAACATGTAAACATATCTACTGTATCACAGATAGTAAGATGTATAGAGAAAAAAAGCATATAAACATGTCTACTGTATCACAGATAGTAAGATGTATAAATAAAAGTATAAACATGTAAACATGTCTACTGTATCACAGATAGTAGGTTGTATACAGAAAAATATAAACATGTAAATATGTCTACTGTATCACAAATAGTAAGATGTATACAGAAGGAATATAAACATGTAAACAAGTGTACTGTATAACAGATAGTAAGATGTATACAGAAAAAATAAACATGTAAGCATGTCTACTGTATCCCAGTAGTAAGATGTATACAGAAAAAATAAACATGTAAACATATCTACTGTATCACAGATAGTAAGATGTATAGAGAAAAAAAATGTAAACATGTCTACTGTATCACAGATAGTAAGATGTATAAATAAAAGTATAAACATGTAAACATGTCTACTGTATCACAGATAGTAAGATGTATACAGAAAAAATAAACATGTAAACATGTCTACTGTATCACAGATAGTAAGATGTATACAGAAAAAATGAACATGTAAACATGTCTACTGTATCACAGATAGTAAGATGTATAGAGAAAAAAACATGTAAACATGTCTACTGTATCACAGATAGTAAGATGTATAAATAAAAGTATAAACATGTAAACATGTCTACTGTATCACAGATAGTAAGTTGTATACAGAAAAATATAAACATGTAAATATGTCTACTGTATCACAGATAGTAAGATGTATAAAGAAGGAATATAAACATGTAAACATGTCTACTGTATCACAGATAGTAAGATGTATACAGAAAAATATAAACATGTAAACACATCTATTGTTGCACATATGGTAAGTTGTATACAGAAAAATTTAAACATGTAAAAATGTCTACTGTATCACAGATAGTAAGGTGTTACAGAAAAATATAAACAGGTAAACTTGTCTAATGTATCATGGATAGTAAGTTGTATACAGAAAAGTATAAACATGAAAACTTGTATACTGTACCACAGATACTAAGATGTATACAGAAAGAATAAACATGTAAACATGTCTACTGTATCACAGATAGTAAGATGTATACAGAAGAAATATAAACATGTAAACATGCCTAATGTATCACAGATAGTATGGTGTATACAGAAAAATATATAAATGTAAACAGGTCTACTGTATCACAGATAGTAAGTTGTATACAGAAAAGTATAAACATGTAAATATGTCTACTGTATCACAGATAGTAAGATGTATACAGAAAAATATGAACATGCAAACATGTTTACAATATCACAGATAGTAAGATGTATACAGAAAAAATAAACATGTAAACATGTCTACTGTATCACAGATAGTAAGATGTATAAATAAAAGTATAAATATTTAAATATGTCTACTGTGTCACAGATAGGTTGTATACAGAAAAATATAAACATGTAAATATGTCTACTGTATCATAGATAGTAAGATGTATACAGAAGGAATATAAACATGTAAACATTTCTACTGTATCACAGAGAGTAAGATGTATAAATAAAAGTATAAATATTTAAACATGTCTACTGTATCACAGATAGTAAGTTGTATACAGAAAAATATAAACATGTAAATATGTCTACTGTATCACAGATAGTAAGATGTATACAGAAGGAATATAAACATGTAAACATGTCTACTGTATCACAGATAGTAAGATGTATACAGAAAAAATAAACATGTAAACATGTCTACTGTATCACAGATATAAGCTGTATACATAAAAAATAAACATGTAAACATATCTACTTTATCACAGATAGTAAGATGTATAGAGAAAAAAAAACATGTAAACATGTCTACTGCATCACAGATAGTAAGATGTATAAATAAAAGTATAAACATGTAAACAGGTCTACTGTATCACAGATAGTAGGTTGTATACAGAAAAATATAAACATGTAAATATGTCTACTGTATCACAGATAGTAAGATGTATACAGAAGGAATATAAACATGTAAACATGTCTACTGTATCACAAATAGTAAGTTGTATACAGAAAAATATAAACATGTAAACACATCTATTGTTGCACATATGGTAAGTTGTATACAGAAAAATTTAAACATGTAAAAATGTCTACTGTATCACAGATAGTAAGGTGTTACAGAAAAATATAAACAGGTAAACATGTCTACTGTATCATGGATAGTAAGTTGTATACAGAAAAGTGTAAACATGAAAACTTGTATACTGTACCACAGATACTAAGATGTATACAGAAAGAATAAACATGTAAATATGTCTACTGTATCACAGATAGTAAGATGTATACAGAAGAAATATAAACATGTAAACATGCCTAATGTATCACAGATAATAAGATGTATACAGAAAAATATATAAATGTAAACAGGTCTACTGTATCACAGATAGTAAGTTGTATACAGAAAAGTATAAACATGTAAATATGTCTATTGTACCGCAGATAGTAAGATGTATACAGAAAAATATGAACATGCAAACATGTTTACAATATCACAGATAGTAAGATGTATACAGAAAAAATAAACATGCAAACATGTCTACTGTATCACAGATAGTAAGATGTATAAATAAAAGTATAAATATTTAAATATGTCTACTGTGTCACAGATAGGTTGTATACAGAAAAATATAAACATGTAAATATGTCTACTGTATCATAGATAGTAAGATGTATACAGAAGGAATATAAACATGCAAACATTTCTACTGTATCACAGAGAGTAAGATGTATAAATAAAAGTATAAATATTTAAACATGTCTACTGTATCACAGATAGTAGGTTGTATACAGAAAAATATAAACATGTAAATATGTCTACTGTATCACAGATAGTAAGATGTATACATGAGGAATATAAACATGTAAACATGTCTACTGTATCACAGATATAAGATGTATACAGAAAAAATAAACATGTAAACATGTCTACTGTATCACAGATATAAGATGTATACAGAAAAAATAAACATGTAAACATATCTACTGTATCACAGATAGTAAGATGTATAGAGAAAAAAAAACATGTAAACATGTCTACTGTATCACAGAAAGTGAGATGTATAAATAAAAGTATAAACATGTAAACAGGTCTACTGTATCACCGATAGTAGGTTGTATACAGAAAAATATAAACATGTAAATATGTCTACTGTATCACAGATAGTAAGATGTATACAGAAGGAATATAAACATGTAAACATGTCTACTGTATCACAGATAGTAAGATGTATACAGAAAAAATAAACATGTAAACATGTCTACTGTATCACAGATATAAGATGTATACAGAAAAAATAAACATGTAAACATATCTACTGTATCACAGATAGTAAGATGTATACAAAAGAAATATAAACATATAAACATGTCTACTGATTCACAGTTAGTAAGATGTACCAGAAATATATAGACATGTAAACATGTCTACTGTACCACAGATACTAAGATGTATACAGGAAAAATAAACATGTAAATATCTCTACTCTATCACACGTGGTAAGATGTATACAGAAAAAATAGACATGTAAACATGTCTACTGTACCACAGATAGTAAAATGTATACAAAAGAAATATAAACATATAAACATGTCTACTGATTCACAGTTAGTAAGATGTACCAGAAATATATAGACATGTAAACATGTCTACTGTACCACAGATAATAAGATGTATTCAAAAAATATAAACATGTAAACCTGTCTTCTGTATCACAGATAGTAAGTTGTATACAGAAAAATATAAACATGTAAACATGTCTATTGTTGCACAGATGGTAAGTTGTATACAGAAAAATTTAAAGATGTAAAAATGTCTACTGTTTCACAGATAGTGAGGCGTTACAGAAAAACATAAACATGTAAACATGTCTAATATATCATGGATAGTAAGTTGTATACAGAAAAGTATAAACATGAAAACTTGTCTAGTGTACCACAGATATAAGATGTATACAGAAAAAATATAAACCGGTAATCATGTCTACTGTATCACAGGTAATAAAATGTATACAGAAAAAATATAAACATGTAAACATATCTATTGTATCACAGATAGTAAGATGTATACAGAACAAATATAAACACGTAAACATGTTTAGTATATCACAGATAGTAAGATGCATACAGTAAGATATAAACATGTAAACATGTCTACTATACCACAGATAGTAGGATATAGACAGAAGAAATATAAACATTTAAAAATATCTACTGTATCACAGAAAAAATGATGTATGCAGAAAAGAAATAAACATGTCTACTGTATCACAGATAGTAAGATGAATACACAAAAGTATAAACATGTAAACATATCTACTGTATCACAGATAGTAAGATGTATACAGAAGGGATATAAACATGTAAACATGTCTACTGTACAAAAGATAGTAAGATGTATACAAAAAAATATAAACAGGTAAACATGTCTACTGTACCACACATAGTATGTTGTTTACAGAAGAAATATAAACATGTAAACATGTCTACTGTTTCACAGATAGTAAGATGTACCAGAAAAATATAAAAATGTAAACATGTCAACTGTATCACAGATAGTAAGATGCATACAGAAAAATATAACCGTGACAACGTGTCTACTGTATCACAGAAAGTAAGATATAGACAGAAAAAATATGACTATTTAAAAATATCTTCTGTATCACAGATAGGAAAATGTGTACAGAAAAATATAAACATGTAAACATGTCTACTGTATCACAGAGAGTAAAATGTACCAGAAAAATATAAACATGTAAACATGTCTACTGTACCATAGATAAAAAGATGTATTCAATAAAATATAAACATATAAACATGTCTACTGTAAAATAGATAGTAAGATGTATACAGAAAAATATAAAAATGTAAACATGTCAACTGTATCACAGATAGTAAGATGGATACAGAAAAATATAACCATGACAACGTGTCTACTGTATCACAGAAAGTAAGATATAGACAGAAAAAATATGACCATTTAAAAATATCTTCTGTATCACAGATAGTAAAATGTATACAGAAAAATATAAACATGTAAACATGTCTACTGTATCACAGATAGTAAGATGTATAGAGAAAAAAACATGTAAACATGTCTACTGTATCAAAGATAGTAAGATGTTTAAAGAAAAGTATAAACATGTAAACATGTCTACTGTATCTCAGATAGTAGGTTGTATACAGAAAAATATAAACATGTAAATATGTCTACTGTATCACAGATAGTAAGCTGTATACAGAAAATTTAAACATATAAATATGTCTACTGTATCACAGATAGTAAGATTTATATAGAAAAATATAAACATGTAAACATGTCTACTGTATCATAGATAGTAAGATGTATACAGAAAAATATAAACATGTAAACATGTCCACTGTATCACAATAGTCAGTTGTATATAGAAAAATGTAAACATGTCTATTGTATCACAGATAGTGAGATGTATACAGAAAAGTATAAACATGTAAACATATCTACTGTGTCATGGATAGTAAGTTCTATACAGAAAAGTATAAACATGTAAACATGTCTACTGTACAACAGATAGTAAGATGTATAAAGAAAAGTATAAACATGTAAACATGTCTACTGTATCACAGATAGTAAGATGTGCCAGAAAAATGTAAACATGTAAACATGTCTACAGTACCACAGATAGTAAGATGTATACAGAATAATATACACATGAAATCATGTCTTCTGTATCATAGATAGTAAGATATATCAGAAAAATATAAACATGTAAACATGTCTACTGTATCACAGATAGTAAGTTGTATACAGAAAAATATAAACATGTAAACACGTCTATTTTCCCACAGATAGTAAGATGTATACAGAAAAAAAATAAACAAGTAAACATATCTACTGTATCACAGATACTAAGATGTATACAGGTTTAATATAAACATGTAAACATATGTACTGTATCACAGATATTAAGATGTATACAGAAAAAATATAAACATGTAAACATGTCTACTGTATCACAGATAGTAAAATGCATACAGAAAAATATAAACATGTAAACATGTCTACTGTATCACAGATAGTAAGATGTATACAGGTGAAATATAAACATGTAAACATATCTACTGTATCACAGATAGTAAGATGTATACAGGTTAAATATAAACATGTAAACATGTCTACTGTATCATAGATATTAAGATGTATACAGAAATATATGAACATTTAAATATGTCTACTGTATCACAGATAACATGTCTACTCTATCACAGATAGTAAGTTTTATACAGAAATATATAAACATGTAAACATGTCTACAGTACCACAGATAGTAAGATGTATACAGAAAAATATAAACATGTAAACATGTCTACTGTATCACAGATATTAAAATGTATACTGAAAAAATATAAACATGTTAACATGTCTGCTGTATCACGGATAGTAATAAGTATACAGAAAAACGTGATTGAAGGCCACCTAGTTTTAAATAAGATAACATCAGTGACATATAAATGTTAATCACCAAAATGAGCATTAAAATTATTTGCTATTTTAAAATTATATACTCATAAACTTTCTCACTTTCTTTTCATATTTTTATGTAATTGCATTGAAAAGAGACAAGGAGCTGATCTTCTCTATTTTATTTAAATTATTCCAAGGACATTATTTTATAGTAATAGTAGTTGCACAAGTATGAAAATAACTTTATACTTTCTAATTATTGGAAGATTTTTTCCTGCAAATTTCATCTGAATAGATAATTTAAGCAAGACTATGGGGAAAGTATATGAAAATATTATTAAAGTATATCACAGAGACTATTTCAATATCTCCATGGCAAGGCATGCCATGCAAGTTGAAAGGACTGAAGCGCAGTGCTTTTTGTATGTGTACCAAATGAATTCATCCAACAGATTACCATTAGCACGCTGCATATGAGACTACATATGAAAACAGTAAAACATGAAATGGAAACTTACTTTATACATTATTTTGTGGGGGCTTTTTACTATGTAGCTTGACTGTGCAGTTTCAGTTTTGACAACAGAATTATGCCATAATGTCAAACATTTAGTTGTGGCTTTTAGAATATATGAGATTATGGCAATTAACAAGGACCTAAATCCTTTTAAGCCTACTGTGCCATTTTGTGCTTCTACCTTCTGCACTTGGAAGTATTTAAACTAGAAGATTGTGATTTAACTAGGAATACAAAATCTGATATATATTTTAGATGATAACCACAACTAGAGAACTACAGACAGACAACCTCAAAAAGCCATAAGTAAATGGACATTCTCTGGCTAGTGTGCATGCAATAAAACAGCTTTTTTTCCTTAAAGAGCCAGCATGGTATACATTGGTACAGAAAAGAAGCATATAAGAAAACTTGCAGAAACTTGTATTCTAACATTGATGGACAGAAGTTAAGTGGATGAGTGATGGAGTGGACAGAAATAAGATAAGATTTCTCTACTGTAAACATTCTTTGACCCCCCACATAAAATTACTGTAGAATTCAACTGATAAAATCCAGAAAATGATAAAGCAAACAACATGAAAAAGCCACTGAAACACTTTGGAAAGAATTTTGCTTTTTGTCAATATTCTGCTCCTTTACACAGCACTGTCTGTACAGTAGTAAGTGTGGACTAATTTGTGAAGTTGTAGCTTTTTTTCAACTTGAGTAAAATTTATTGTGACCTCATTTGAACAGCAATGTTCTGTGACTATTACTTCTTACAGTTTTATGTGCAGCAGCGCCTTCTCTATGATCGCACTTAAAGAAAATAAAATGTACTGTAATGAAAATGTTCTTGATTTTTGGGTTGAAAGAGAAGCTTTTACACTTCATTTGTATACAAACCTAGGAATGAGGCAAATATAATGAACACATGAATTTTAAATTTTATTATACTTTATTCAGACGACATCATAATTGTTATCCATTTCCTTGTATCTTCCTGTTTTTCCCTCCCTCTGTTTTCTGCCTTGTTCCCCTTCCCTTGACCTCTGACAGAAGGAGACTTTTCCCACACCATATGACCTCAGACTATAAGGTTTTATACAGAGAGCCCTTCCTCTCTGTGCCTTCAGGGCCTTTCTTCCACCAAAGGAAGTAGTCAAATCAAAGGCACCAGAGTTCATGTCAGAGACAGTCCCCACTTTCCCCACAACCATGGAGAATGAGTTGTCCATTGGATAGATCTAAAAAGGTGGTCTAGGTTCACTGAACATATTGTCCTTGAGAAATATGACTGAATTTGTATTATTTGTTGGGTTTCTAGCATTTATTGAAAAATTTCCAAAGTATTCTGTAAGTAATAGTACATTTAATCTTTTATAAATTCTTATGGAATAATTTTTAATTCTTTCTGGCTTGAAGTAAATTCCTTTCTTATTATTTTTTTAACAATTTTTTCGGATTACAATTCAGTCGTTATCCCATCACAGAGGAAATTCTCCCCTTATAATCAATATAGGAAAAGATGGAAAGATATCAAAGTCAATACAATCTTTTTCTACAAAATACTGTTTTGTCCTTCAGAAACTTTAACTTCAAACATAATTACCAGCTTTTAAATGAGAACTATTGGTATACTTCTAATGTATATAGACCTTCAAGTACCTTTGTTTCCCACTGTGTTTGTTACTTCGTTAGCAACAAGTTTGGCTAATGAAAACAAGGGAATAGCCAAATCCACAGGTAATATATGTATGTCAGAGTCAGTGATGTATCTCAGAATAGGATGGAAAATGATGAAGTCATTTTTACCTGAATCTAACACAAAAGCCTTTCCTCAAACTGTCAAAATAAGTTCAGGCACCAGGGGAAGGAGGTAAAGTACATAATCCTATCTTACTAATTTTTGACAAATGTAAACCAGGATTTTTAGCTTTCTACCAACAATGTATTGCAGAAGAAAAGTGTTGCTATGTTCAATGTATATATCAGCTTATTTTATGCAATAACTGGGCAGTGAGACCTCAACAAAAATTTATCTGTGTTTATTCTGTTCTAGTGATCTTTAAAAGAAAGCTGTAGTGTATAGTTTACAATGAATTTATATAATAACTTAAAGTGAAGTGTGAGACTGTCTTTGCCACCACTCTTTTTTGCTACATACAATTCTTATGTAGGTATTAGTGAAAATTGTTAAACTGTGAAAAAAGACTTAATTTCAAATAACAGAAGACTGGACATCATGTAGTTTATGTATATAAAACTTTTCTGCCATAAGTAGTTAATTCATGTCATTTGCAGAAAAATAATTGCAACTAAAGATAAATAAATTAAGTGAATATCTCCTTTTATTTCTTAGTTATTCCAAAATTTATCAATTTCATCAATCAACCAATAAGGAGTTACTTTTTTTTACACACTTACAACTGTGTTTTCCTTGACTATTGTCTGTATTATACACTGCTGCAAGAAAAGTCTAGCATCAATCCATGGATCATCTATAAATGCTCTAGATAATGTTACTTAAGACCATTTAATGTTCTGAGGACACTCAAATTTCTATCACATTTTAATATAGTAGAATCACGTTTAAATATTTTTTCAATACCATACTTTGCATTGAGTAAATTAAAGAAATATATTCCATCCAAGGCACTTCAAAGAAAAATGATTTCTCTTCCTGCAATGGGAACCTGTTAATTTTAATTCTCTTTAATTAAAAAAAATATTGATGTTCACCTCCATTCTGCCTTTTTAAAAATGTCATTGGATACAGATTTCAATCAAATTTTCACTGTCAATGACCTTCTGTATTTGCAATGAACTTTAAGTTCACAGAATGTGTAAATAGCTTGAATTTACATAATATAATCAATGGTTTTATGAAAGTAGAGTGCTGTAAGCATTACAGAATAAAAATTATTTGGAAATAATAAAATGTTTATAAGTTACACATTCCTATAAATAATACATGTACATCGTATTTTCAAATGCTTTTTGTCTTTAAAATGTGTATACAGAAATCTTTGTCGTATATGACAACTGTCCCTATCTTTTCCTCACTAGAGCTCTTGTCAGCTTCTGGCAGTAAAGATATGCCTGGTACTTTGAGTGAATTGACAGGCATTTTCTAGACACCACATTTGTAGTTAAAAGCGGTCCTGATGCTCTTTGAGCCACTGACAGCCTCTGGGATTCATCTTAAAACTGGTTATCAGAAGCCAGAGTTATTGCTATGACCTACATCAAAATCTGAGCGAGTCAAGCAAAAGTAATCAGTCTGCTAACTGTTTTGAAAGGCATTTTCTAAGATGTGTGTAAAAGGTGATTCTGTTCCAAATATAAATAGGATAGAAATTATCAATTAAATTACAGGTGAGGCTTAAACATATATCATCTGTGTTCAGCATATTATAAAATTATTGCCTCAAAATGTACATTACATTTCATAAATAAGAAAAGGTTGACTTTATATAAAATTTACTGATACAAACTGCATTGTGAGAAATAATTTTCTTAACTTTTGCCCATTCAAGCTGTTCTATATAGAAAAGGATAGTCAACAGATCCTTTAAAAATCTCCATACAGGGACAAAAGTGTCACAATTATTTAAAAATCTTGAGTCAGACAGTTCATTTATAGATTCTAAATAACAAAAATTAAGGGATAATAAACTTTTTTAAATTTTATTTTATTAATTTATTCATATTACATCTCAATGGTTATCCTCTCCCTTGTATCCTCCCATTCTTCCCTCCCTCCCATTTTCCCCTTACTCCCCTACCCTATGACTGTGACTGAGGGGGACTTCCTCCCCCATATATGCTCATAGGGTATCAAGTCTCTTCTTGGTAGCCTGCTATCCTTCCTCTGAGTGCCACCAGGTCTCCCCCTCCAGGGGACATGGTCAAATATGAGTCATCAGAGTACGTGTGAAAGTCATACCCCACTCTCCACTCAACTGTGGAGAATGTCATGTCCATTGGCTAGATCTGGGTAGGGGTTTGAAGTTTATGGCCTGTAATGTCCTTGGCTGGAGCCATAGTTTGAGCGGGGCCCCTGGGCCCAAATCTGCCTATCATAATTTCTTCTAGTAGGTTTCTAGGACCCTCTGGATCCTTGTACTTTGCTATTCTCCCATGCGTCTCTTATCTAGAATCACAATAGGATGTCCTCTCCTCTGTCTCAGTTTCCTGGTAAGTGAGTAGCCAGATCAGGGAAACAGCCTTAGTGTCCCTCAGTAGAAGAATGGATAAAGAAACTGTGGTATATTTACACTATGGAATAGTACTCAGCTATTAAAAACAAGTAATTCCCAAAATTTGTGGACAAATGGATTGAGCTAGAAATGATCATAATGAGTGAGTTAACCCAGAAGCAGAAAGAATCAAATGGTATATATTCACTTATATCTGCATGCCAGGCCAAGGCATGGATAATATTCTTATTCATTTTTCTAATCACCCCTTAACTGATATTTAAGTCAATTACCATGTTCAAAATATTGATATCACATTATTCTTTAACATACTAATTTTTGTTTACATTGGATCTGTTTTGAAATGTAAGATTGGAGGATAGTATACTAATTTCACTCTTTTCCATGACTTCAGAACTCATTTATGCTTTCACCACAAAACAGTCAAAATCATGTTATTTTTGTGAATATGTGTTAGCCTAGAGACTCATTTAGCAAGGGAAATGTATAAAGAAGAGAAAGTCAAAGGGTACAGTTGATATTAATAAATTGTATGTTTTAAAACAGCAACAGGGTATCAAGTCTCTTCTTGGCTACTTGCTGTCCTTCCTCTGAGTGCCACCAGGTCTCCCCCTCCAGGGGACATGGTCAAATGTGAGGCACCAGAGTATGTGAGAAAGTCGTATCACACTCTCCACTCAACTGTGGAGAATATTCTGACCATTGGCTAGATCTGGGAAGGGGTTTAAAGTTTACCTCCTGTATTGTCCTTGGCTGGTGCCTTAGTTTAAGCGGGACCCCTGGGCCCAAATCTGCCTATCATATTGTTCTACTTGTAGATTTCTAGGACCCTCTGTATCCTTTTATTTTGCTGTTCTCCCATGCATCTCTCATTTAGAGTCCCAATAGGATGCCTTCCCCTCTGTCCCAGTTTCCTGGTAAGTGAAGGCTTTTGTGGGACATGCCCCTTGGGCTAGTATGCAGATATAAGTGAGTACCTATGAGAATATATAGGGGGACGTAATCCCCCTCAGGAACAGTCATAGGGGAGGGGAATAATGGGAAAATGGGGGGGGGAGGAATGGGAGGATACAAGGGATGGGATAAACATTGAGATGTAACAAGAATAAATTAATAAAAAAATGTTTAATAAAATAAAACAAAAAAAAAAAAAAAAAAACAAAAACAAAAGAATAAATATACACAAGTAAAAAAAAAAAACAGCAGCAGTTGAAATATTATTACCAAAAAATATATTATAATTGAATGAGACAATAGACATTTCTATAACTTTACTTCTATATGATATTTATATATTCAAGTTCTAATCCTAGTTACTTTAGAATGTGACAGTTTTTAGACAAAGATTCTTTAAAAGTTGAACTTACCTAAAATAGGCTGCTTTAGTGAGAACCTATTTTGTGGTAAATTATTTCCTTATTGTAAAAAAGGAGAACTTGTATAAACATTCACACAACAGAAAATATTTAAAGACCCACCCATAATTATAATTAATCTTATCACTGTGCCACAATGTTGGAATAAAAAAACTAAAGAAAGAAATGGCTCACTTTGGCTTACAGTTTAATGTTATCCCTACTAGCCTATTGAGGAATGGATGGTATCTAGAACAGGGTCAAGATGAACATGAGGTAGCTAGCACTTTCTCAGCAGAAATAGGTAGCAAACAGGAAGTATAGGGCTTAGGCTGTAACTTTGCAAAGCTGGAACTACAATGATTGAACACTTCCAGACCTATCTTTCACCCCAGCCTCTTAAACAACTTCACTAGCTGCCAAAAATGTACCAAACTCATGAACTTATGATGTTGGGTTTGTCTTGTTTCAGCCATAATACGTAGCAGACAGACTGACAACGTGCAAAATTGGAAGAAGTTTTCATTTTGTGGCTCTCAGAAGGTACCATCAATGATGGTATCCTGACTTCAGTGAACATTCACGACTATTTATAAGACTGTAGTCATTTTGTTTTGTGCGCCACTTATTCTCTGGCAAAGTATTGTATTATATCTTTGAATTAGATAGAATATATATTTATTTTTTAGAACTTAATAATCTTTATAGCCATTACCCACAAATAAATGAAAAAGGACATCAAAATTGAATAGAAGATAAATTTGTGTTTATGAAATTTTAGAAATTCTTAGAACTATCACAAACAAATAAATAAATGAAATGTGAAACCTAAATGTATATACTGAACATACACTGAGTCTCAGATATAACTGTCAACTGATATTTGTTCCTACATAAAACAAAATCAACATCTCAGATGTTTTAAGTGTTTTTTTTTCTTTCATCAACAAACAGCCATTTGAAGGAAATGTTTAAGAAATATCTTCCTCCAGTCTCTGGAAACTGTTTCAGAACACCACATATATTATGTTCAATTTTCTTATCTATACTTCTATTCTATTTTCTTAAATTGACAACGGTATTTGAAACCCAGAAAGTGCCCTTGTATTTGTTTCTGTATCCTCAAGAATGGTAGAAGAGTGAGTTACTGAAGAGTAGCTTTTTTATATAAAAATAGAAAGGCTGGATCATTGTCAAATATTCTTAGGAATTTTTGTGTTTCATAATGTGACATAAGCAATTGATTGATTGCAAACATTGGTTGATTTTGTGTGATTTCTATTTGTAGTAAAATTATTTTTTCTATGTATAGTTTTCATTATTTTGATAAGATGACTTTTCTGCTTCTAATTTTAAGATGTTTATTTTTAATTCTTTGTCATGACTTAATAGTTTTTCCATTTCAATGGACCTTGTTAAAAACAGTGGTTTTCTTGATTTTTCACAATCCTTATTGGTTAGCATCACTGTCTCTGAAAAAAAAAATATCTCGTATCTTTTCTACTCGTTGTACTGTGGTTATAGATCAGTTGTATTGAATCGCTAGTGTGATTGTCTATGGAACTGAAGTGTAGGTTAAACTAGAGCCAAATTACATTAGAAATATTTTGGGACTCATTTAATGCAGTTGCTGGACTTGAGGTACAGGCTTTTATTTCACGGCAGCTATTTAGTTCACAGTGAGGTTTATGTTTATAACCCTGTCACTGAGACATCTATTGGGCATGGGTAGTTCTTTTTCTGTAAACCGCTTGACTGTTCCCAGGACACTGGTCATTGAAGCTTTTCTTGAGAAGAGAGTGTTCTTCAAATTATGCAAATAATAATTTATCAGCAAGTTTCTTTCTTAGGGTATCTCCAGCCTATTCCCTTGGGAACATTTTGTTTGAGCATTGAATCTTCAATGTTGGGTTTACTGGTCAGATTATTACTCACTCATCAGGGGTCAATCAAAAATAGGATTGCATCATTACAAGAGCAAGGTGTACAAGGTTGCTTTTAGGACAACACAAAAGCATCTCCATCAACTGGTTAGACAAAATTATTGGAATATTATATGTGAGAGTTAACAAGAGAGAGCATGTTTTCATTAGTATCCTTAGTTGGAGCATGTTGTTGAATGTCCTATATTGGGCCTGGGAAATGGGACTTCTCTCAGACCATAGCTGAGATGTTCTGGAATCTAACTACATAACAATTTCAGTGTCTTTACTTAGACTAAAATCGGCAGTTTTTCCTCCTTAGATGTATAGCCTGAGTCCCTATGGGTGTCTCAGAAACCAAGATTAACACAAGTCACTACTAAAATGGACTGAAGCCGGAATGTGAGCTTATTCAAGGGTCCAGAGCATCTCAACATTGTCAGACTGAACTTGTTAAGTGAGCCACTGATGTGTAAAAATAACCTGATGCTCCCTTAAGCATAGCCAAATCCAAAGAATGCTATAGCAGAAAGACAGCGGAAAGACTCTTTCTGAAATCAAAATGAAAGTCACTGATATTAACACTTCTATCAAATCCTACCTCCTCAAATAACTATTAGGATCAGGAATGGACATTCCTATGGAGGATCTTTTATTGTAAAGGATTGTTTTGCCTATTCTGGGTTTTGTTTTGTTTGTTTTTGCATATGAAGTTAAGAATTGATCTTTCAATGTCTTTAAAGAATTGTGTAGATATTTTGATAGTTGTGTGGAAAGCAGGGACTGACTCTGACATGAACTCTGGTACCCCATATTTGACCACTTCCCCATTGTAAAGAGGCCTGGTGGCACTCAGAAAAATACTTGGCAGGCTACTAAGATGAGACTTGATAGACTGGGAGGAGGGTACCTAGGGGAGAGGTATAGGGTAGAAGAGGGAGGGAGGGAGAAATGGGAGGAGATAAGCAAGGGGATAACAATTGAGATGTAATCTGAATAAATTAATAAATAATAACTCTATTAGGGAGTCATGTTATTACTGGAATCACAAAGCTCTTCTAGTGAAATTTTTGATGAATGGTGAGGAATAACTAATTTGGGAAGAGAAATATGAGCAGGACAATGACTTTTGTCTTATTAATAGTGAGTTTTTATTGCTTTTAACAAAAATCTCAATCACTCAATTTTACCAATGAAGACTCAGGAGCCAGATACTGGTGTGAGAGCCTGCCAGTTCAGACAGGTAGAGAAAGCTCCCAGATGAACTTACTCCTCAGTAGACATCTCAGAAGGAATGATGGGTTCTCTCATGCCGTCTCAAGCAGGACTCCTAAAACAGAATGTCTTTTCCTTCCCCCTTTCTGTGCATCTTTTTATCATCAACCCAACTCTCTCTACCCTCTACGTTTTTTCTTAATATTCTTAATATTCCATTCCTGTCAACTTATTGTTTGCTCCACCTCTTGACCTATGATTGACTATATTTAACCCTGTTTACAACACTCAAGCAAATATCTATTACAGTAAAGATATGTACTAAGGCTGAGCCACAAAATGACTCATGACTAATTTTTTTCTTGTAAATAATCTCAGGGTTCAGAATGTGACCATATATCCTGCAACATTTCTCCAGTATTTTCTAAGCAAAAAGGAAAGGTTTTAACACAGTAAAACTATTTTCAGTAACTAATGTATTTCTGCCAAGTTTTCCACAATGTCCAGATTCATCGTATTCGGCAGTCTTTGGATTAAATATATTTGGGTTCATAGTTCAGTAAAATGTTTTAATTTCATATGAACTCAGCAACTCAAATGTCCTGAGCATTTTGTAGTCTGAAGCAGATCTTTGGGTGGTGTTTGTCAGCTTAGTGATAATTTAACTAGGTAGGACTCAGAACTCAGCAGTCATCCCAAAGGTGTCCACTTTCTGCAGAGAACCTCTAGGCAGAACATTACCACAGTCCAGTGGTATCACCATCTTCTGGTAGACAGCAAAGGTTACTGTTAGGAATGGTCACTGATTATTGCAGAAAACCTAAACATTTTAAATGCCACATTCAGCAGATCATTGAAAGGTTTGAAGACAACAATGTTTTAAGTACTTCTGAGTTACACAGACCTTGTTCCTAGTTACTTGCTTCAGACTCAAACCTGAAAACACATAAAGGAAGCTAATTTGTAGAACTAGTTAGTACTCTGTACAACTGCTAGTAACATGACAGAAAGTTTATATATAAAAATAATTGTATAGATTTTGAGATAATATTTACACTTTAAGAAAAGTTTTAAAGACTCTAATCTGAGTTTTTAAAACTTTTCTTAAAGTATAATATAAATGTATATGTAAAAAAGAAAAAGTAATAAAAATTATTTTTAAATATGAAAAAATAAAACATTTAAAAACATATAAATAACAGTAAGATTCCACAAATAAAAAACACACTGTGTTTCCTATGAATTTATGAGGCTTCTAGCATACTTCTTAATAACTAATACATTTTATTATTACTTTGTGCTAGAGGGCCTAATAGACCCATATGGAGTATGATAATATATGATACAATAGATTCTTGTAGTTGAATAAATAGTGAAAGTTCATTATGAATCATCCAAAATAGTTTCAGTGGTTTCAATATGTATAACAACTCTTTATGAATATTGAGGGTCAGTAACAATATTAAGAGATTCACAGAAACTTAATAATGCCATAAGATTGGCACATAGCTCTGATTTTTGAACTGAATCATAAGACTTGTTTTTGCTGACTTAAAACACACTTTTGCTGATTTATTTGCATCAGTATAAAATGTGGAGCCTCCGCACATTAGTGTCCTTTTTTTCTATAAGAGGAAGAATCCAGTTAGTTCAATTTTATAAACTTAAGTCTCTTGATTTTGGAATATTTGTAGTTAATCTTTCCAAAAATTACTGCAAGGTCTTTGTCAATGCTTATTTTCTGCCCATTATAAGGCAATTTCAGAATTAATAAAAAGTACCAGAATTTCTGTTGGCTCTATTCCTGCTAATTGTAGAAGTCTTATTTTTTCTTTCAGAATCAATTCATAAATGTTTTCTACATAGATCTTAAATTTTTACTCTCTGTATGTGATAAAAAAATATGTATTCACTGGGTGGTTGTGGCACATGACTTTACTCCCAGCACTAAGAAGAGGCAGGTGGATCCCTATGAGTTTGAGGCATGCCTGGTCTACAGTGTGAGTCTAGGACAGCCAAGCGTACACAGAGAAACACTGTCTAATACATTTTCTTCTCTCTGTGTAAGAATTCCTATGGAAGAATGAGTAGAGGCAAAATAACTAAAAAACAATCAATCTTTGGATCTAAGTAATCCACATGTGCATCTTGTAATTTCTTTTCTACAAGAGCCACTCTCTGACTCAGCTGATAATTTTCTTGGACTGCCTACTTGTAATAGTACTCAACCTGTTAAAAGGTATCATTGGAAAGTTAACAAGAAATGTTAAATAGTCGAACACTGTGTCACTATTTTCTACACAGCTATTAAAATAATTTATCATTAAATGGATGATATCGGATTGCCTGATTCAGACCAACATACCTTAGAAAACACATTTGATTATGTATAAAGAATTTTACCTTCCTGGGGATGACAAATGGCTCCTGAAAAAAATACAATGGGGAAATTCTGTTAGTTATTTAGGGTATAAAAAAGGTATACAGAAATTTTCACCACAGAATGGATGAATTATGCAAGATCAGTTCCAAACACTTAACGTTTTTTAAAAAATTGTTGGAAGATTTTAACTCTTAATAACTAACTATTCAAGAGCTAAGTAACTTATACCAAACTTTACTAGGTGATATGGCCAGTGTATTACCTACACTGGTTTGTCAGTTAATAATCTTAAAAGTAGGGCTCTTACAACCTTTAAAAGATCATCAACTGTTGTGCCCTGCTTTTATACAACGTGAATGATCTGTGACTGTTTATTTTTCTCCTAACCGTTCTTTATTTTTTTGGTTTGCTTTTTAGACTGGAGGAATGTTAATCAGTGTTTTCCATTTTTGCAACAAATCACATCCCCATAAATTCATGTCTATATTAGCCACATATGGCTTTAATTTGCCTGGCCATTTGGCCATATACACTAAACCCATCTTGTTCTTTTATTTTTATTTTGTTTTGTTTTTTGTTGTTGTTGTTTTGTTTTGACTTTCAAGCTACATTTTTAATTGTGTATTTTCATATATTACCAACTGATAGGAGACACATACATATATTCATAGGAAGTAGGTCTTTGGAGAAGTCTACAGCTTTGGAATAATCTGGAAATGGCTTGTGTGTGTGTGTGTGTGTGTGTGTGTGTGTGTGTTTGTGTGTCTGTGTGTGCACATGTTATATTATTTTTAACAAAAAAATTGTCACCTTAATTGTACAATTTAGTTGCATTAAGTATATATACAATCTTGTATAACTATCTTTACTACCTACAATATCCAGCAAACAGAACCAACATAATAGCCATCAAATGATAACTGATAATGAAAATTGAACACAAATATTACATTGTTCTTTGTTTTACCTGAGATAAAGTTCCTATCCTTGGATGCTGAATATTTACTCCTGAAAAGGCCAATCTGGAAGCTAAAATTTGGGGAAATTGTTGTTAAATATGCTCCTGTGTCTACGAAATCATCTATTTCAATGTCATTTATTTGTAATGTTTGCTTTGTACTCTGATTATTTATAGCAATTGGCCTAAATAATTGGGGGGTGTTGGTGTTATTGATTTTTCCTGATTTTTTTTTTGTTTTAACTATTAAAACTGTTCTGTCATTGATTACATCCAAAGAAGTATTGTTTCTAACAACAGGGAATAAATATTTTTATTGTTCTATGGATACATTTCTCCCATGCTGACAGGAACTGCTAAGGCCACAAAGACAAAATATTACCTTGCCTATCTCTTGTTCTTCGGCATTCATTAGTCTAATGGTGTCATTTGCTGCACCTTCTGCGTACTCCAGAAGACAAGCCTTCTTTTTTAATTATCTTTAGAATAAAAACTGATTCTAGGAATTTTTCACCTACAATCCCTTTTCAGATGACCATGTTTTCCCCAACTAAAACATCTGACATTTTAATTAAGATCCACTTAGAAATTTCTTTCCTAACAGAGTGGCATCATAAACTTAAGACTCAATATCAGCCATATTTCTAATGCATTCATCTATTGATACTAATTTTGGCTTTATAGGTTACTCTCCCTTTTGCATTCTAAAGTAACATTTTTCAAAACCCAAAGGCTTGGTTAGTATACATAAGATTTTGAATCTGATACCATCCTAACTATAGCTTCTGTTTTCTTTGCAAAAATCAGGAATGGATTGTTTGGGCCTTGTATAATTTAACTAAATCAGTCAAACATCTTTACTGATTCTTCAACCTTGTCCCAAGAACTTAAAGCTGATAAATGGCATAGCTCTAAGGTGTGAACATTAAATTCAAGCTGCCTTTCTAACCCAGCATATTGACAATCACCTAGAAACTGATTCTGAGAAATATTAATACCTCTAGCCTTATGTCATTGTTCTGTCACCTTAGCTCTCTCTTTCCACCATGTTCACCATTTTATCTGAGCAGCAGCTCTCAATATTGCTGTTGTCAAACCTTTTCAGTCTTGGGGGATAATTCTGTTTTGAAATGTCCAAGAATTTAATAACTGCTTCTCTTAGGATGAATGCATACTATATAAAACCATTACTTACTTAAATAACATCAAACTTTACATATATATATATGATTCTATTAACTTATATATGTCCTTGGAGGCTCCAATTATCTGCTGATAGATCTCATATTAAAACAGGGTAAATAAATGTATGTTTTCTAACAATCTTGGGCTGCCCCTCTTCAGTTTAATCATGTAGATTCACAGTAGGTTATTGTCTACATTCCTCTGTGTGTGATTATTTTCTTATATTCATTTGCAAGTCTTTATAAGGCTTGTATCTTATCAAAACACCTTTCCTTTTATGGCACAATTGTCAAAACACTTTTTATATTTGGCAAAACCCACTATGGCTATTAAGGGTAAAATATGAATTACCAGACTAGAAGTAATTATAATAAGTATTATAACTGAGGTTGCTCAGTTAAGTCACTTATCTTTTTATTTCCTGATCCTATGTTCAAGCCATCTAAATTAGCAATATACAGGGCCCTAACTACCCTGTATCATGATATTTCCCATTCGTAAGGTGGGAACGATTTTTTTTTCTTTTAATATTACTTAACTCTCTCCTTGAGGACTTCCCCAATGTCTTAACAAATCTGATAGCTTTTCAGTTTGTGTGCAGCTAGCATGATATATCTGTCTCTGTGGACATGCCATGCATCAGAGTGACAAACGTTGTTTTTAACAATATTCCATTTTACCAATGAAAAGTCAGGAGCCAAATGATTGCCTGAAAGTTTGAAAGCTCCAACGGTCAGAGAAAGCACCCAACTTATCTTCCTCCTTAGCCAACACCTCAGAGAGAATGACTGGTCCTATGACAAGACTCTTCACACTGAAGGGCCCTGCCTTGTCCTACCTCTGCATCTCTCTATCTGACCTTATTGTTCTCTCTTACCCTCTATGTTCTTTTCTTAGTAATCCTTTATTCACTTCCTGTATAATCTTTCCTTGCTCTTCTCTTGGTGTACGGTTGACTTTATTTAAGACTGTTTGTAATATTCAACCTAAAAGTCTTGGACTAAAGGTGTATGCTAAGCCTGAGCCATACACAATTAGAAACAGGCTTTTCCAAGAAAAAAGACTATCTCAGTGTTCACAGTGTGTTCAAGTATTCTGTAACAAGTTTTCTACTGACAACCCTTCTCTTACTGGATCTTAGAAAAAGTTACATAGTGATGAGATTTTATTTTAACTAATTTATACTAAGTCCATGTACCTGATTATTTATATATTTTTCATTATCAAGCTTCATTTTTAAATAAAACTTCCATTTTATAGATATTAAGATACAAATATCCACAATTTCAGATGACATCATGTATTCTTACATCTGTTGTTCTTTTTGATTTGTCAGATGTTCTTTAGAATGTTTTATGTGTCTTTTTTATTAAACCATTAATATAGAAGATTATCACTTAAAAACAACTACAAGATACATTTATATTCTGATATTTTAAATCATGTTATTTATTATTTAATATAAAGTACAAATATTATTATTGATGTTTTATAATTTTATTAATTTGCCAAACTAAGATAAATTATAATTATTTTAACTCTTAGTGATATGACAAAAGCTCTGAGACATGATACTATAGAAGTAAAAGATATGAATGAATCTCATGGTTTTGTAGACTGTAAATCCAAGTGTGTTTGTCTTATAGATTTTGAAACTGATGACATGCCCATTATCTTTGTTGTGTTGAGACATAATATAGAAAGATACTCTATAGTAAAAACATGGGAAATAACATTGATTCTAAAGAAATCTTCCTTTATTTTAAATATATTTTATTAATTTATTCATATTACGTATCAATTGTTATCCCATCCCTTGTATCTTCCCATTCTTCCCTCCCTCCCATTTTCCCCTTACTACCCTCCCTTATGACTGTGACTGAGGGGGACCTCCTCCCCCTCTATATGCTCATAGACTATCAAGTCTCTTCTTGGTAGCCTGCTATCCTTCCTCTGAGTGCCACCAGGTCTCTCCATCCAGGGGACATGGTCAAATACAGGGCACCAATGTTTGTGTGAAAGTCAGACCCCACTTTCTACTCAATGATCATAATGAGTGAGTTAATGCAGAAGCAGAAAGAGTCAAAAGGTATATACTCACTTATATCTGGACACTAGCCCAAGGGGCATGTCCCATGAAAGAAATCTTCTATAACAAATTCTGTAGTTCATATTACTCATTATGTCTCATTATGTTCCAATTTGAAAGGAACTCTTTAAACAATCACTGGGACAAGATAAAAATATATAAATATATCTGAAGATGGAAAAAACTCCTATGCTAATTAATCAGCTTTATAAATACAGTAAAAATTGCTATCCTATCAAAATCAATGTACAGAATCAACATAATCCTCATCAAAATTCCAACTAAATTATTCTCATATCTGCTAAAGCCAATATTATAAAACTGTGTTTGTTTTCAAATTCTATCTTAACCTGCATGTCACATAAATATTTTAGACTTATATTATTTTAACAATAGGCTTCACAACACAAGAACTGAGCAGTTATTAATATATTATTAACCCCATAAGCTAAATGGTTTTCTTCCCGTGTACATCCCATAGACACTTGCACATTGTAGCATTCTCTGTTCCATATCCTCTCATGTGATGCCTCTTGGATATCTGCCTATGGCCAAATCTACTCCTTCTTCCTCAACTCTTCCTCCTCTGGCTGGCAAGAAGTCCAGCACTATTCTCTCCTTTGCTCAGTGATTAATTGTAAGATGCTTTATTGGCATGCCAGGGGACAATCGGGGAGTAGTGTTTACATGGCATAGAGAAAGGAGATTCTCTGACCTGGGATTGCAACTAGGTATAGAGGTTATAGAAATCAGCATTTTAATTACAAAATAACTTTATACTGACACAGTTTCTTATGAAAACACTGGAAAACAAAAACAGAATACCTAAAACAATTTAAGGAAAAAAAAAACTACTAAAACTATCACCATCCCAGATTCCAAGTTGTACTATAAAAAAAAAAAAAAAAAAAAAAAAAAAAACTAGTAAAAACAGGACAATATTGACACAAAAGTATACACACTGGCCAAGGGAATAGAATTGAAGGCCCAGGTATAAATAGACATACCTATAGATTTATGATTTTTTATTAAAAAAGCAAGAAATTAACATTAGTAAAATGACAGCCTCTTCAATACATGGTACTGGTCTAACTGGATAGCTAGCTGCATGTAGAAGAATGAAAATTGATCAAAACTATTTAACATACACAAAACTGAACTCCTAATTAATCAACTACCTCAATAGAAAAATACTTATACCAAATCTTATAGGAGGGAAGGGAATAACTTGAAACTCTGGCAAAAGAGAAGATTTTGTTAACAAAACACTATTAGCAAAAATAATATAATTGACAGTAAGTAGGACCTCATAAAACTGAAGAAAGTATATATAGCAAAGGACATCACCATGTGGATAAAGTAGCAGCCTATAATGTAAGAAGCAACTTTCACCAACTACTTATATGATAAAGTGGTACTATTCAAAATACTTAGAGAACTCAAATACTACATATCAACAAAAAGTACTCAATTAAAAATGCTATAGAGATATAAATAAAATTCTCAAAAGAGAAAAAAAAACCAAATGCTTGGTAAAAACTTAAATAAAAGAAAAGAAAGTCAAAACTACTTTGATAATTCTTCTCACATCAGTCACAGTGGCTAAGACTAATAAAAAAGGTGTCATCTTTTGCTGGCTAGGATGGGAGTAAGAACACTCCGTAGTATAATGAACCACAGTTTCTTTATCTGTTCTTCTGCTGAGGAACATTTGGGCTATTTCCATGTTCTGGCTATTATGAATAAGGCTGCTATGAATATGGTTGAGCAAATGTTCTTGTTGTGTGCTGGAGCATCTTCTGGGTATATTTCAAGGAGTGAAAATAGCTGGGTCTTAAGGAAGCCTTAATCCCAGTTTTCTGAGATAGTGCCAGATAGATTTCAAAGTCGCTGTACTAGTTTCCATTCCCACCAGCAATGAAGGAGTGTTCCACTCTCTCCACAGCTCTCCTCAGCTATTAAAAACAAGAAATTCCCAAAATTTGATGACAAATGGATTGAACTAGAAATGATCATAATGAGTGAGTTAAGCCAGAACCAGAAAGAGTCAAATGGTATATACTTACTTACATCTGGACACTAGCCCAATGCACACCTCCTATGAAAGTGTTCACTTACCAGGAAAGTGGGACAGAGGGGATGGCATCCTATTGGGATTCTAAGACAGAGAAGCATGGGAGAATGGGGAAATAAAAGGATCCAGAGGGTACTAGAAACCTACAAGAAGAACATGATGGGTGGATCGGGGCCCAGGCGTCCTGCTCAAACTATAGCACCAGCCAAGGACAATACATGCATTAAACTATGAATCCCTAACTGGATCTAGCCAATGGACAGGACATTCCTTATAGTTGAGTGGAGAGTGGTGTCACACTTTCACATGAACTCTGGTGCCCCATATTTGACCATGTCCCCTGGACGGGGCAGCCTGGTGGCACTCAGAGGAAAGATAGCAGACTACCAAGAAGAGACTTGCTACCCTGTGAGCATATACAGGGGGAGGTGGTCACCCTCAGTCACAGTCATAGGGCAAGGGATTAAGGGGGAAATGGGAGGGATGTAGGAATGGGAGGATACAAGGGATGGGATAACAACTGAGATGTAATATGAATTAATTAATAAAATATATTTTTAAAAAAAGAATGCTCAACCATTGCTGATGGACATACAAATTTGTACAGCCAGTATGGAAATCAGTGTTGTGTGGCAGCTCTCAATGAGGATGAGAATCAATTTACCTCAAGATCCAAATATACCATTCTTGAGCATATATCCAAGCTAAACTTCATGTGACCAGAAAGACAATTGTGCAAGAATATTCACTCAGTTGCTGCTCTATTTATAATAGCCTGGCATAGGAAGCAGCATACATTTCCCTTAACAGAAAAATGAATAAAGTGAATGTGTAAATTCACACAAGGAAGTATTTATTGTTCAGACATTCAACAAATATAATCATGCAACTAACAGATAAATGGATGGAATTAGAAAAAAACATATGAAGTGAAATAGCCCATATTCAGAAAGTGAAACATGATATTTATTTGTTCATATGTAGAAGTTAGCTGTAATGTCAATGGCAATTAGGCAACAATCCATAAAACGCTAGAGATTAGGTGGAGAATAAGGAACTAGGGCGAGCTTTTCAGATGAGTGATCTTGTTAGAAGAGAGAAGGAAAACAGATAATTTTGGATGGACAGGGCCTGGAACAAGAGATTCAAGCAGGGATTGGTAGATGTAAAGAGCAAATATGGATAGAAACAAAATATTAATGGATACTTAATGTGTAATATAGAAACGTGATACAGTAGATCTTTATAAAATACTACATATACGAAGGTGATCTAAAGGAAATTTCCAAATAACAAGGGAGACACAGCTCCAACAAGCCATCTCTTGCCACAAAATGATGCTTCCTAGACCAGGATTGTGTTATATTTAATTTAGTTTCTGATCAAAGGGGTCCATCAGAATCCACAAACAATCAATTCAAGATGATAACTTGTTCTTGATAAATTCACAGCATGCTGTCATTGCTGAACATAACAACTATACACTCCCTAAACTTGGAAAAGTTGAGCTGGTGTCAATATAGAGCCTTCACTACTTTCTAGTGTCTTTGATATTGTAAGGCATTCTGCATGATACCATAAGGGTAACCAAAAACTATGCACAAGTTCTCTGAATGACAATGGAGTCCTGCCTGCAATATATGATAGTGCAATGTTGACAGAAACTTATGAGATTAACTAAGAACTGATTTGACTTAAGGGCCATTTCATGAGATGAAACCCATTGCTGACACTGCATAGGTGACCAAACTCTGAAATTAGATAAATGCCAGGAACCTAAGGTAAAACTTTATACCATTTTTTTGTAAAAATTTTGTGTGTGTGTGTATATATATATATATGTCAGTAAAACGACTCTTAATATGCTTCTTTACTCATGGATCAGTGGCTTGCTCTGAAATCATCCAAAATGCCTTCTTGTACCATACATGTGGGAAAATGCATTAATATCCAAACAATATGCAGAGAGTTAGAGACTTTGAAACATCTCCATTAAATCCTCTATATGGGCTCAGGGAACCCTACAGAAGAGGCACAAATATTTGAGTCAGAAGAATTAAGGATACCAGGAAACAAGGACCTCTATATCAACAATATACAAGCTCATATGAACTCACAGAGAATGAGTGATCATGCATATATCCTACATGGTTCTGTACTATGTCTATATACTATTGCTTCCAGTTTAATGTTCTTATTCTTTATTTGACCATGTCCGCTGGAGGGGGAGACCTGGTGGCACTCAGAGGAAGGATAACAGGTTACCAAGAAGAGACTTGATACCCTATGAGCAGATACAGGGGGAGGAAATCCCCCTCACGAACAGTCAAGGGGAGGGGAATAAGGGGAAAATAGGAGGGAGGGAAGAACGGGAGGATACAAGGGATGGGATAACTAATGAGATGTAACAAAAATAAATAAATAGATAAATAAATAAATAAATAAATAAATAAATAAATAAATAAAAAGAGATTCCTCAATGTGGGGTCTCTTTATTGTGCTTTCCCTTGGGCTATTTTTCTTCTGTTTATTTGTTGTGTTCAAGTCCTATGTTTTAATTTTTATTACACTAGGTTTTATTTTATTTATTATTGTCTCTTAGAAGACTATTTGAATTCTAATGTGAGACAGAGAGTAGACCATGATGGGAGGGGTTAGAGGAAGAACTGGGAAGTATAGAGACAAAGGGCACTCTAAGTAGGATATATTACGTAAGAAAATATATATTTTTAATAAAAGGAAAAAATCTCTTAATGGAAAAATAGAACTCTTAGAAGCTAAGTCATATGTAATTCACAGCTCTAGTGTATTACTAATTGTATACTATGGTGTGAGATATGATAAACTGTGTGCATGGTTTACCTACAGAATTAGATTAGCGTCTTAGTCGTGGTTCTGTTGCTGTGAGGGTACAAAATAATAGCTCTTATAAAGAAAAATACTTAATTTAGGGGCACTTCTTACTTTCAGAGTCTTAGTTTATTGTCATTATGATAGGAATTATGTTGCCAGGCATGATGGACATTTCCCTTTTGCCACACTTTAGAGCTACATCTTGATCCCCAAAGAGAGACAAGAAGACGAGTAACGACATGAACTCATAGTCCACCCCAAGAGAAACAGTTACTCCAACAAGACCACATGTCCTAATACTTCTCAAATAGTGTCACTCCATGCTGACTAAGCATTCAAAAATATGAGCCTATTGGGGCCATTCTTATTCAAATGACCAAAGAAAACATATTCAATTTATTAAAAACAATAAACAACAATAAAAAAATCCCCAAACAACAGTCAATTCTTATGCAAGGCCAATAGATTATATAGGTGTTTTATATGCAGTAGGAAATAAAAGTCAGCACTTAAATTAAAAGAGAAATTTATTTGTGATTTCCACAAAGTATAGGATTGTTTTTGCACATATGTTTTTTGAATCAGTTAGATATATAAGAAAATATTCACTGATAAATGAAAAAGTAATTTAACTGAAGTTAAAATCAAAGTTTTAGTTAAGATCTACTACACACGAGAAGACAGGTGAAGCATCTATTTATGAGAAGTCAAGAGGTGTCAATTAGACACGAGTTTAAATCTCAAAATTTCCGAACAACAGAATGTGCCTTTTTCTTGATGGCTGCTTTTGTTTCTGCAGTTTTATAGTACCATTAATATGTAAAATCTTGACAGATTTATGGCACATTCACTCAGCTCTACTGCTATAAATTTTTAACACTTTCATTTATCTTGATGCAGAATGGTTTTCACTATGTGTACTAATTAAATGGTACCCTTTTTTATCAACTGGGGTGTGATAAAAAATATTTCCAACTTGTTACACACAGAAGAGAGATATCTATAATAAGCAAAGAAAATCTTGCCTCCAAATGATAACATAAGCAGAGTCATCTTTATATTCCCTCCAATGACATTATTTATGAGTTTCTGATTTTAAAATGTCACTTTTCCTAAAGTAAAAGGACAAAATTGAGTCTAGAATTATGATTATTATACATAACTGTGTAAAAGGAACTGATGCTTTAATGTTTGATTAATCTATTACCCTCCTTGTTTTGAAATGTTCATAGATGATAAGGTATAATAACTGTAAATTACTGAAAATAGTTAAAATATTTTGAATCATATTTAGCCTTTAGTCTTCAATGTTAAATATTTTACCATATAGCACTTTCATTAACATTTAATATGCCTACATTTTGTTTGTTAAATAAAATAGTTATTTAACCCAGAGCATTATTTATTTTCTTTCAGACAGAAGAATTTATTTAAAAAACTGGCAGTTTAAACCTCAGCATCAAATATTAAATCATATTGAAACATCCATGATAGTTCTGTGCATGTGTGTGTGTGTGTGTGTGTGTGTGTTGAGACAGGGTTTATTTATGTAGCCTTGGCTGACCTGGACTTGCTTGGTAGACCAGGCTGGCCTCAAGCTCACAGAGTTCCACTTGGCTCTGCCTCTCTGAGGGCTGGGTATATTGGCATTCACTACTGGGCCTGGCCATCCATGATAGTTTAAACCATTTCCTCTAGTGTATACATTGAAGTAATGATAAGAGTGTCCCGCATATAACGAAAACTACATAGGCAACCTTTTGAACAACAGTTTAAAATAATATGTCATTGGGATACTCATGTCATGAAACTAATTCAATTGTGATTGTCTAAAGTCTGTTTTTCTGAAAGGTAATCAAGGAAACACCTGAAACTGAATACAAAGAATTTCAATGACATGAATGAGACAGAATAAGGCCCTCAGTTACATATTGTACAAATCACGTTAAACATGCACCTCCCAAGCTCATTCTAGAGCATGTCAAGGCCAGTTTGTAAAAATGCCCTTGTTGTATGTTGTTTTCTAAATACAAATAGATCTGTTTAGTTTAATAATTTCTCTTGTTTCATATGTATTAAGAAGTAAAGAAACAACTAAAACATAATGCATTATTTAGTTTTTATAAAATAGTTTCAAATTAAAATTTTCAATATATTGTATTGTCTTCTCTCTATATATAGCTGATCCCAATATTGAATTCTTTAGCAATAATTATTTCTGATTTTCTACTATATGAATGGTTTGCAACATCACAAAAATGTGATAAACATATCACTTTAAACTAGAGTACATACACACACTGAACATTAAATCATCTACATTCTTTTAGTTCATGCATTTTGATACATGCTGCCAATCATTAGATAGTTGTGTGTGTACTGTATTACATATTGAGAACTGAGGTAAAATAAAACTCTGCAATTTCAGTTATGGCCCATATAGTTTGTAGGCCTCTGTTTTTTTGTTTTTTTGTTTTTTGTTTATTTTTTGTTTTGTTTTGTTTTTTGACAAAGAAAATTTTAAGAAAGAAGTATCTGTCAAGCCACTGTAAGACCAAAGCTCTGTGTATTTTAGTCTTTGAATGTTACAAAGAATAAAATGATGTCTGTGAGTTAGGTAAAATCTATCAAAATAATCTATGTAACTTGATAAAAAGGATGGATACCTAGAGTGGAAATATGGTCATGAGGTCTTAGAGCACTCTGGTCTGGAAACATTTCCTAAGAACCTCAGGATTTCTAGGATAATAAACAGGGCAGCCATGGGAGTAAAATGTATGCTTGTAATTCAGTGGCGCTATCTCTATTAAATATTTTTTTATAATTTTTATAAATTAGATTTCTAAAACTAATATTACTTTAACATAGTTACATTTTAGCACTATACTTCTTGAGGAAAATGATTGTGAAGCAAAAGACCATAATTTTGGGGAATGTGAATGATCCATGCAATTTCAAGGCACGTTTGTATTATAATTTCATCATGTTTTACTAATGACATGTCTTACAGTCATGGGGCTAACTTTATAAATAAAACTGGTAACTACACTATTCTGTTATCAAATATCTACCAATGCCACATTTCAAATGTTCATATTATTTATAATAAGTATCAACCTGAAGTCAGGAGAGCTCATTTATATTTATAGTTGGGGATTAAGAGACAGAACAGACTCACTGTGCTCTCAATATGCTAACTAATTCTATAGAAAGAATGAGCTCATGTTTCCCATTTTTAAATTACACCACATAGTCTGACCAGGAACACACAGAAAAAGTCCTGTTACTATAGGAACTTGTTCTTTTGTGATAAAAATGTCTTTTAAAAGGTAAACAGGAATATGACAGAATGCATAGCTACTGATCATAGAAAATGACCCCTGAATGTTTCCTCTCTGACTTCTTTCTTGCTCCAGTGAAAATTAGCACATAACTGTGTTCTTGACAAGTTTGACCCTCCAAACTCTCAATCTTAAATCTAGTCACTAACGTGATAATAATATGAGATGCATCATTTGGAATTGATAATAATGGGAGGGCAGAGACCTTATAAATAGAATTAGTGTGCTTAAGATAAAAGATAAAGGGATTTGCTTTCCATGTTCCATCATGCCAGGAGACTCATAGAAAGTACCACCTATGCCTCAAAACTAGGGTCTTCTTTGACTGATTCATTTTAACCTTTATGCACAGACCTCCCTTAAAATAGAGTTATAAATAATATAAGTTATAAGTATATAAGCACCCTTGTATTATACCTTTGAAAATATATGTTTTTAATATTCTTGTCTAGATTATGAATATAAATGAATATTGTACTATTTAGTAGGTTCAAATATCAGTTAACTAAATGTACATGCACTTGTACATTTTTTGTATTACATCTTGTATAACACCTTTGAAAATATATGTTTTTAGTATTCTTGTCTAGATTATGAATATAAATAAATATTGTGCTATTTAGTAGGTTCAAGTATCAGTTACCTAAATGTACATGCACTTGTAAGCCTGTATGTATGGGAAATTTGATTACAAAATATTGCCAGATCTCACTGTAGTCATAATATAATATAATAGACGATTTTGTAAATATCTGCACAAAATGTACAACAATAATATAATAAAAAATTTATTTTTAAAATTATATTTTCACTTTTTGTACCAAGGGAGAAGAATATTTCTCTAAAAACAATAATCTTTGAGAGGATAAAAATCTTGCAGAAGAGAAGAGAATAAGTAAAATGACAAGGTTCTGTATGAGCAATCACTGTGTGAAACGTGTATGAGAGATGTACTTGCTCAACATCATTCCTTTCATTTCACTAAGCTCATGTTTCTACCACTATAGTTATAAAGCATCTCATTAGTATTTTCAGATATATGACTGATACCTTAACAGCTAAAATCATATCTCTGTAATACAGAAACAACTGCTGATAATGTATCTTTAGAGTTACTGACATCATTTATTGTTTATCATTAAAGACAGTAATGTTGGGAAGAGACAGCTTTATAGCATTGAGCTGATTATTTTAGAGCTGAACTATATGGTTTTTAAACACCAATCCAGGATGAACCCTTCAATCTACAATGAAGACCCACATACAAGATGTGGTACAAAGTTTGTAAGATTCATCAACTGATTGCTTATTCAATTTAAAGCCTACTTGGTGAGATGGAATCCACTGGATACACTCCTTGTGTGGCTAAAATAAAACAGAATAGATAGCTCAGAGACTCAAGGAAACACAAAATACAACTATCTGCCAAAGGAACATAGCAACAAAATTACTCATAACATCATTTGACTGTACTTAGAGATCAGTGCATTGCTTAGAAATTATCAGAAAAGTTTTCTCCTGCAGCAGATGGGCTAAATACTGATACTCCCATTGAGACATTTTATAAAGAATGAGAGATCATAGAACATTCTTCCTAAATAGGTTACGTCCTAAAAAATCTATCCCCTCACAGCTCACAGAACTGTGTGGAAAGAGGAGTAGGAAGTGTTTTAGAGCCAGAGAGGATGGAAGACACCTAGGAATCAAGACATTCTAGAAATAACAAGGCTGGCACGTATTAGAATTCACAGAAGCTATGACATCATTCACAGGGCCTGCAAAGGTATGCACCAGATGGTATCCCAGAGTTGAAAGGAGTAGACACACATCCCATCCCTAACCCATAAGTTATCTCTAATTAATAGCCCCTTGTAAATGAAAAATTAAATTTCTCCAAGGGACTTCCAGTGAGGAAATAAACCACTCTTAAGGGTAAATACCATACTCAGCAGCAGATGTCCAACACAAACAAACTCAATGGAATATTGGGTAGTGTTTTATTTCATAACGTTATGTCGGAGAATTTTGCTTCTTTCTACGTTATAGGATCTCTGATACCAAATTATAGAAGAAAAGTAACCTAACCAAAGAAGATGCTGTCTATAAATGTATAAGAACACCAAATGGATTGGAAAGGAAAAGAAAGTTCTCTTGCCATATAATAACCAAAACACTACAGACAAAACAAACAAATAATATTAAAAGCTAAAAAAAAAAAAAAAAAAAAAAAAGACCAAGTAGTATAAAAAGTCAGACCTATTAGAATGACAAGGGACTTCTCCTTAGAGATTATAAAATTCAGAAGGGCTTGGACATATGCGCTGTGGATTCTAGTAGACGACAGATATCAGCCCAGAAAAACTTTTCATCAAAGTCGATAAAGTATAAAATATCACAGTAAAGTCACATTTAAATAATATATATCTTAAAATACACCCTTACAGAAGGAGATATCCAAGCCAAAGAGTTTAATCTTTACACAAGAAATAAATACACAATAATATAAAAAATAGACAAAAATACAGATGAATAAGTAATCTTATATCATCAAAACCAAAGAAGGGACACACACACACACACACACGCACACACACACACACACACACACACACACACACACACTCACTCATATTCATCACTACAACCAATACTGACAAGAAAATAACAGGAATTAGCAATTATTTATGATTGATATATCTCAACAGACTCAATTCCCCAATAAAAAAGCAAAGACAGAATGGATACAAGAGCAAGATCCATCCTTCTACAAAATCAAAGAAAGACACATCAAAATCAAGGATAGACATAACCGTAGAATAAGGGTTGGAAATTTTTATTCCAAGCAAATGGGTGAAAGAGTCAATCTGGTGTAGCCATTTTATAATCTAACAAAATAATCTAACAAAATAATATGGGGAAAGATAATTTATATCCATGAAAGAAAAAAGATATTAAGATAACATATCAACTCTAAACACATCTATGTCTCAAACATAGGAATAACCATAACCATCTTTGTAAAAAAAATTACTACAATAATTCAAATCACTCATTGACTTGCATACTCTGATAGTGAAAGACTTCAATTTCTGATGCATCAATGGGGTGTTTTTTTTTTTCAGGAGTAGTATTGGTAACAAATTAAATATATTCTAACTTGATATAGTTAACAAGAAGGGATTGAATTTTTCAGAGTTCTATGGTTCAAAAAGTCATAAAATAACATAAAGAAAACTTTTCTAGGATGTATTGATGAATAAATCCTATGTCTAACAAATTTTATATTTCAAAGTAATGTAGAAAAAATGAAGTTGAAAATTCAGAGGGCATTTGGCATGGTAAACATTTTGCTTTGAAGTTAAATATGTGATGCACAGCAGAAGAAATAATTCTTTATGAGGGAAATATAACTTAAACATACCAGTTACATTTTATTATATCAAAGAAAAATAGTTCAGGGTAAATAACAGAAAAGGCTGACTTTAGTCAAGCCTTTCAATTAGCAAAAATAATGACACAATAATCTTAGATTTTTCACAACCTACTTTATTTATGGTTTTTAACCTCTTCAACCTCTCTTCTAATCCACCAAAATAGGGAAGAAAGAATAAATGTTAATAGGAAAAAGGGTTGTGGACCTGTTTAGGAGTAGTTCTTGGGCAAATTCTACTCTGTGTTATCAGGATACTAGCTGTCCAGTTCAATAGCCAACAATAAACAACCACATGGTGGCACAATCTTGCAGAACCTTCCCAGCTCTGTCAAATCAGCACAAGTCCATGGAAGTGGCCAGAATCAGCTGAAATCCCAAGAGAAGTTCACTGGAACATTTCTCTCTGCAAAGCAAAGACCAAGGAAGACCAACAAAGACAAGCAAAGCATCATCCCACAGTCAGTGGTTCTTTTTATATTTCTTACCACCATCAGGCACCCTGTCCTATATCTGCTCACAGCAAAACATCACATGCCCTCTCACAAGACATGTTCCAGAAAAAAATCATGTGATCTCTCACAAGACAGCTTTCAGCAAAGCACCATGTGACACAACTTAGTCTTCAAAGAAACCAGAAACTTCCACTTCAATTTACCTTATTGAACAATAGTTGGGAGTATATATAAGCAGAGTACGTCAGTAAAGTACTAGAAGGTTGTATGAGGGAGATATTTCAATGTATTTAGACTATATTTGCTTATTGTTATTTATGAAAATAAGGCTTCTGTTGTACTATAGGGATGTTTGTGTGTACTTCTCTGTTTCTCTTGGTAATGAAGTCTTAAATAGAAGTCAACTAGTAACTTGAGAAAGAAATGTTATATATCACAAATGGAGACTGAAGAAAGCGTTCACAACTAAAATTAATATAAACTGAATGCTCTGTAGTGAAGGAACAAGGACACCATAGTTAGAAGCATTTAGTTGATCCTGCCGCAGAACTCCAGCAGAAGATCCATGCTCAACCAGAGGATATGCAAGTACCCAGAACCCTGCCCACAACATCCATTACTTTCTCAGAGTGTGTCCAGCCTTCTACAAACAGACACCCCCTCCCACTTCCATCACCATATTCTGAGCCACAACATTGTTGGAAGGCACCTGCTCTACCAGAAGGTATGTGAGGCACCTAGAAACTCAAGATCATGTAGACAGCAAGAATCTCAATAGAGGAAGTTTACAAAAGCAAGACTCTTCAGCCATCAGAACTGTAGGACACTCAGACCACAGAGCATAGAAGAAAGAGAAACCAAGGAAAACAACAAATATAACAAAGATAAATTCAGAAATTGTCACCCAAACCTTTAATTAACACGAATGCAGATGATTTGAGGCCAGAATAAGAACACATGAACAACAACAGCCATAACAACATATTACCACCAGAGTCCAATTTATCCTTCTCCAACAAGTCCTGAATATTGCAACACATCTGAAGGACAAGCAAACAAATTTAAAATCAACTTTATGATGATAGGGGTTCTTAAAGAGGGAATGAATAAATCCCTTAAAGCATGGTAAGATAACACAGACAAACATTTGAGGGAAATGAATAAATCCCTTCAAGAAAGGCAAGAAAGCTAGAACTTAAAGAAAGTGAAAGGAATGAATAAAAATTTTCAACACCTGAAAATGGAAATAGAAGCAATAAAGAATACACAAACTGAAGGACTCCTGGGGATGGAAAAATTGAGGAAAATTAGGAAGAACTACAAATGCAAGCATCCGCAACACCAGATAGGGCCAAAGGAATGCTGCAGAATAGGGAGAAGAAGGATTGTAGGAGGTAGAGTGCTTTAAGATACCATGAGAACATGGGCCACAGAATCAGTTTTTTATTATTATTGGTTTTACTTCTCAACCACAACTTCCCCTTTCTCCTTTCTTCTCCATCCCTCCTGCAACTTTCCTTCTGCCCCCTCAAATCCACTCCCTCTATTTTTTACTCAATAAAGGGCAGGCTTCCCATGCATATAAATCAAATATGGCATATATATCAAGTTGTAATAAGACTAAGTAATTCTGTTTATATTAAGACTGGACAAGGTAACCCACTTTGAGAAAAAAATGTCACAAAAGGCAGCAAAGGAGTCAGAGACAGCCTCTGCTTCCACTGTTAGGATTTTTAACAAAAAAACAATCGACATAAGTAAAATATGTATGCAGATGGCCTGGCTCAGTCCCATGCAGATATCCTAGTTTTGGGTTCAGTCTCTGAGTCCCTACAAGCAAAGGTTAGTTGATTCTGTGTGCTTTCTTGTGGTCTCCTTGATCCCCATAGCTCCAAAAATCTTTCCTCCCCATCTTCTACAGGTTTCCACAGCCCCACCTAATGTTTGGCTGTATGTCTCTGCATCTGTTTCCCTCAGCTGCTGGATAAAGCCCCTCTGATGGTAATTTTCTTATAGATACCACTTACCAAAATTAAATCTTTTCTAGTTCATAAAATTTAATTAACATTGAAAATGACTCTACAAATTTCTCACACAATCTTTCTGTTATTCTCACAAGAATTTTATGTAATTTTTACCTGGACTTTCAGACCATCTTCTTCTATTTATAACTTCTTGTATCATAACTTCTCAAACAGTGTATAGAGTCCATGTACATAAGGAGACTGGTCTTTATTTCTGGGATAGAGGGCCAGATTCTGGCACTGCTATAATTCATGATATTATTATTCTTATGTGAAAACCAGGCATTCTTAAATAAAATAATATCAAAGAGTATACTCTCTGGCTAAATCTTTTCCAGATATTTTGCCATGAGCTATCTAATGTTATAATATTTAGAAATATCATTATTAGCCTCAGATACCAATTTAGTAGTCATCACCAGTGGCCAACACAAAAAGACAGTGGGTTAAAAACCAAAACCAGACCCCACTCTCCACTCAACTGTGGAGAATATCCTGTCTATTGGCTAGATCTGGGTAGGGGTTTGAAGTTTACAGCCTGTATTGTCCTTGGCTCGTGCCATAGTTTGAGTGGGATCCCTGGGCCTAAATCTACCTATCATAATGTTCTTCTTGTAGGTTTCTAGGACCCTCTGGATCCTTCTACTTTCCTATTCCCCCATGCTCCTCTCATCTAGAGTCGCAATAGGATGTCCTCCCCTCTGTCCCAGTTTCTTGGTTAGTGAAGACTTTCATGGGACATATGCACTCTGGTGCCTCATATTTGACCATTTCCCCTGAATGGGGAGACCTAGGGTGACTCAGAGGAAGGATAGCAGACTACCAAGAAGAAACTTGATATTTTATGAGCATATACAGGAGGAGGAAGTCCCCCTCAGTTACAGTCATAGGGGAGGGGAATAAAGGGAAAATGGGAGGGATGGAGGAATGGAAGGATACAAGGCAGGGGATAACCATTGAGATGTAATATGAATGAATTAATTTAAAAAACCCAAAACCAACCAACCAACCAAACAAACAAACAAAACAAAGAAAAAAAACAGCTACATCAATAAAATAAATGACGACAGTTTGAATAGTTTAATTTTAGCTTCTATTATATTTTAAGTAACTCTAAAATATATTCTAATTTTTCATAAGTTACTCATACAAACACTTCTTGGTGATGGAGCAGTGATTGAGGGAAGGACCAAACAATGACTGGCCCAACTTGAGACCCACCCTATGGGAGACAGCCAATCTCTGACACTATCTATTAATGATACTCTGCTATACTTGCAGACAGACGGCCATATTTGTCCATTGAGTGACTCCACTCAGCATCAAATCAAAACAGAGAAAGAGATACACAGCCAAACATTAGGCTGATAGAGGGACCCAAAGAGGACAAGAACTCCAGAAGACAATGAAGAGATTCAATTAACCAAGGACCACCAACCAAAAAGCATGCATTGATTAGACCAAGGTCCTTACATATATGTAGCTGATGAGCAGCTTGCTCTTAAGAGAATCCCCTAGCAATTAGAATGGGAGCTGTTTATAACATGGACCATGTTGCTTGCTTTTGAATCCCTTTGCCCTAGCTGGGCT
This sequence comes from Acomys russatus, assembly GCF_903995435.1. Taxonomy (NCBI): domain Eukaryota; kingdom Metazoa; phylum Chordata; class Mammalia; order Rodentia; family Muridae; genus Acomys; species Acomys russatus. The sequence continues at coordinate 31,635,787 of NC_067154.1, read as the reverse complement.
GTCTTGTTGGTCCTCAGAGGATGAGGATGCACTTTGTCCTGATGTGACTTGATATGCCTGGAAGGGTTGGGGTGTGCGGTGTCCCTATTTCTGAGGAGAAAGGAAAAACAAAAGAGGGAAGGCTGTGGGAGGGTGGGACAGGGAAGAGAGGAGGGAGGGTACTGCGATAGCTATATAAAGTGAATAAATTTTAGAAAAATCAAAAAGAAAGAATCAAAAAAGAAAAGACTTTAAGAAGATCATCATTAGATATCTTGATTGGAAGTTTGTATAATCATTCCAAACACATTTCTTGTGATTAATATCTTGATCAAGTTTATTGTATAATCAACATTAAATGTTGTAATAGGACCTACTCATGTAATATTGATATAATTTTATTTCTGGGTAATTTGTCTTGTCACAACTATTTTCTTCTTATGTTACACATTGTTGTAACAAATATATTTATATAAAATATTTATTGACTCAGTTTTAATACATGTATGTCCCATTAGTAATATGTTTGAGAAAATCATATATACATTATCATTCTTGGCTGAACAATGTAAACTTTGAAAAACCTATGAGCTTATGAAAGACTCCTTTCATTGGATGCAATTAGAAGACAATGTGTGGGTGGGAAGAGTCACTAGTTGGACACAGGGAATATATATGCCCTCTATAATATTCAGGAATTTAAATACTCGATTTCTAGTTTGTAGCTCTTTGGGGATGATTGGAAGTTGTTCCCTTGCTGAAGTAGTATGTCACTAGAAGGTATATTTTACTTCTCTGAAGACTGGCCCTTTTCTGTTATCTCTGTTTCTAATTTGTCATTTCGTATGTGATCTATCAGCTGTTTCTGCCTCCTTGTCTGCTGCCTGCTGTCGTAATTACCTGTCATGATGGACTCTTTTTTTTTTTGAGACAGGGTTTCTCTGTGTAGCCTTGGCTGTCCTGGACTCACTTTGTAGACCAGGTTGGCCTCGAACTGTGTTATGTTCAGAAAGTCTTCATCTGTGCCAATGCATTCAAGGCTTTTTTTCCATTTTATGATCTACCAGGTTCAGTGTATCTGGACTTATGTAGAGATCTGTGATGCATTTGGACTTTAGTTTTATGCAGTGTAATAAATATGGATCTATTTGAGGTCAGCAACATAACGGCATCCACTTTTCACAGCACCACTTTTAAAGAAGCTCTCTCTTTATCACCAAATAATTCTTGATTCTGTATCATGTCTGGGCTTATAGCTCTGTCTGCAATTCAATTTCATTTATCAACATGTCTATTTGTATGCCAATACCATGATGTTTATTACTATAGCTTTTCAGTACAAGTTGAAATCGAGGATAATTTTAACTCTAGTGATTTTTGCTGTTGTTGTTCAGGATTGTTTTAGGTATACTTTTTTTTTTTTTTTTTTTGGCTTTTTTATAAAAGATGAATATTGCCTTTAAAAGTTTGAGAAGAATTGTGATACTTGGGGACAATCTTATGTAGATTTTTTTTGGTAAAATGGCCATTTTACAGTGTTAAGCCTACTAATCTATGCGCATTGGGGAAACCCTTTCATCTTCTCTTATCTTCTTCAATTTCTCCCTTCAAAGTCTTGCAGTTCTTTAACATACAAGTTTTTCATCTGCTTTAACAGAGTTACTCAAATGTATTTTATATTATTTGACACTATTGTGAAGCATATTCCTCCACTAATTTCTTTCCTCTTTAAATTGTCATTTATATATAGAATAGCTACTGATTTTTTTTTATTTAATGTTGTATCCAGACACTTTGCTAGACATGTAGAAATTCCCTACTAGAAATTTAATGATAACGTAGGTATATGATCATGTCATTTGCACATAAGAATACTTTTACTTTTTTAAAAATTAGATTCCCATCTCATATTTCTCCAGTCTTCCCCTCCACTCTCTACTTCCCTCCTCTCTCATATCCACTCTTCAGAAAAGACTGGGCCTCCCAGAGATAACAATAAACCATGAGTAAACAAGACATAATGAGAAAAGCTAAAGGCCCTAATATAGAAGTTGAACAAGGAAATCTAGTAAGATAAAAGAGTCCCAATAACAGGAAAAGAGTAAAGGACACACATCCTTTCACTATTAGGACTCCCACAAAACACCAAGCTAATATGCACAGCCATCAATGCAGAGAACCTGGTGCAGAACTATGTTGACCCCGTGCTTACAGCTTCAGTTAGTGAGCCTCATTTCATTGACTCAGATGTGACATATTTTCCTCCTTGCCCACTGACTACTACAATTTTTCACCTCTCTTCCACAGTGTTCTCTGAAGCGAGGGTCACAGTGGAGACCTCCAATCTAGACTTTTGTTACATATAATGTCTTGCTGTAGTTCTGTGTACCTGCTCCCATCTGCTTCTGGAGGAAGCATCTCTGATGATGTTAGGACAAGACACCAAGCTATGAATATAGCAGATTATCATTAGGAATAGTTTCTTTTGGGGGACTTTGGCAGGCTGCACTTTGTTCTGCCATATTTCTTTTTGTTGTCAGATTTCTATTTCTTAGCCATCCAGGCAGCCATGGGCCTCAAATTAAACAAGACAATGGTTGACCCCTAATCCAAGTTCTGTATTAGAAATGCCTAACACATATTTCAGGCAAGACAAATAGTATATCAGTGTTTTTCTGACTGATTTAGCATCCAGATTTCTCTTCCCATGTCCACTGAGTACCTCTGCATGACAAACAGTGTAGAACACAGTAGTAAAGATTCTGCACCAACTTGACCTCTCTAAATTCAATGAGCTATTTGGATATTGCTGTTGGCAATGGGGTTCTGCTGTCAGTTTTTAGAGATCTATCTTCTCTCCTATCATTATCCTGGGATACTTAGGAACTTCCATGAGACTTCCTCCATCAACAACTCTACTGATGGCAACTCAGTCCCACTATTGGAAGCTTTTCTTGGTTACAGAATCAGTACTGTCAATTACTAAGTGTCCTCATTAGAGACACACTCTTAGATTTCAAGAAAGTTCTACTTCACTGCATTTTCATAGTGCTTCCCAAATATTCTCTGATTTCAGTTTTTTTTTTTTCTGAATTCTTTCCCTCTACAACATCACAGCCACTTCCTCCTTTCTCCACCAGAAACCTGGAAGGGGAAAATACACTAGGTACTTTGATATTTCACTTTTGAATCTATATCCCCTTGATGTCTATAATTGTCTCATTGCTTTAAGTGACACTTCAGTACTCTACTAAATAGATTGTTCATGATTTTCATGAAATTGCTCTGAGTTTCTCTCCATTTTATTTGATATTGACTATAGTCTTGTCATAAATTATCTTTATTATTTTTAGATATGTCTCTTGAATCCCCAATCTCTCCAGAATTTTTATCATGAAGGGGTATTGAATTTGGTGAAAATATTTTTTCCCATCTAGTGAAATATAATGTGGTTTTGGCTTCCAGTTTGCTTTTATGGCGAATTACATCTACTGATTTTAGTATATTGAACTATTCCGGAATTACTAGCATGAAGTCTACTTGAACTTGATAGATTATCTTTTTGATGTGTTCTTAAGGGTTTTTTTTTTTTTTTGAAGAATTTTTAGTATTTTTGCATCTCTGTTCATAATGAAAATTTGTCTGTAGTTCTTTTTCTTTTTTGAGTCTTTAATGTGGTTCGGATGTCAGGATAAATATGACCTCATAAAATAAAATAGTTGATGTTCATTCTGTTCCTATTTTGTCCATTAATTCTTTTTTGGAAATGTGGTAGAATTCTGCACTAAAATCACCCGACACTGGGCATTTTTGCACTTGCAGAATTTCAAGGACTGCTCCTATTCCACTAGGTGTTATAGTTCTATTTAAGTTGTTTATCTGATCTTGATTTTATTTTGGTAATTGTTACCATTTCTTTTAGGCTTTCAATTTAGTACAGTACAAATTTTCTTTAATTTATTTATTTATTCACTTTATATCCTGATTGCCTCTACCTCCATTCCTTCTGGTCTCCCATGCACACTCCTCCTCCAATTTCTCTTCTCTCCTTCTCAGAGTAGCTAGAGGTCCCCCATGTGTACCATCCTGCCCTGGCACTTTAAGTCACTACAGGACTATGTTCATCTTCTCCTACTGAGGATAGACCTAGCATCCCAGTTAGGGGAACAGGATGCAAAAGGAGGCATCAGAGAAAGAGAAAACCCCAATTCAATTGCTGGGGAATCCACATTAAGGAGCACATGTTTTTAAAGTTTGTCCTTATTATTCTCCGGATAACCTCAATATCTGTTGCTATACCCCTCTTTTCATTTCTGATGTAAATATTTATATTCTTTTTCCATTTTTTTTTATTTTGGATAAGGATTTGTCTATCTTCCTGATTTTCTCAAGGAATAAACTCTGTTACATCAATTTCTTTTATTCTCTCTCTAATGTTCTATTTTACTGATTTTACACCTCAGCTTGATTATTTCCCACCATCTACTCCTCTTCATTTTGCATACTTCATTTTGTTTTAGCGCTTTCAAGTGTGCTGTTAAGTTGCTGGTATTAAATCTCTCCATTGTTTTTGTATAGACACTTATTGCTATAAGTTTTCTTCGTTGTGCCACTTGCATTTTGCCCCATTATTTTGGGTATACTATGTATTTTTTCATTGAATTATAGTAAGTCGTTTCTTATTTATTTGTGTCTTGTTCCATTTTTTCATTCAGTAGACAGTTGTTTAGTTTCCATGATTTTGTAAACTTTGTGTTGTTTCTGTTGTTGGTATCCATCTTTAATTTATTGTGGCCTGATAGGATGCAGGGAATTATTTCAATATCCTGTATTTATTGTAACATGCTTTTTATCTGAGAATGTGGTCGATTTTGAAGAAAGTCCTACGAGGTGTAAATATCTATTAGGTGCATCCAGTTTGTAACATATGTTAGCTACAGTTTTTTACCTTTTAGTGTCTTAACCATCTTTCCTTTGGCAAAAGTAATAAAGGTAGGGATTACCTTGAAACAAGGGTTTATGATAAAGACCCAGAGAAGCCCATTTGGCTCAATAAACTGCCTTCCTTCCTGAGCAGATTTGTCAGATAAGGACTTTTCTGATACTGTAGAAAAACAAAGAACAGACCACTTATGCTTAAGCAATATTTGTGTGCTGCTAGAGAGGCTGAACAGTATTTTAAGAATCAAAGAAAGGAAGGGATGGTGGAAAATTAGAGGAGAGAAAGGAAGAATTAAAGAAAAGATTGAAAATTGGGTTTCCATAGAAAGATTAGGTATTCATTATGACATGTGTTAGGAAATAACATATAATCTATTAATTCTTTGCTAAACTTAAACAGAGTCAAAATTAAACAGAATCATTTTGTCTAACATTTCTGTAACTGCAAGATTTTACAACACTTGTCTTAAGGAAAAAGATATTGAGTTAAAAGAAAGCTGATATTATATTAATTTTTAGTTATCATGTAATTTTCTATTTTATTTCTTTCTTCTTTTATTTTAATATGCTTTTGGAATAGAGAAATTTTAGAAATACTCTGTATACTAAAAGGCTATGTAAACAGTGAATGCTGCAGAGACTGAGACACCAACCAAGGATTATGCATGGTATGGACCTAGACTCTCTGCTCAGATGTAGTAGATAGGCAGTGCTGTTTCCTTGTGGGTTTCATAATATGGGGAGTAGGGACCACTTCTGACAAGGAGTCTGGCCCCCACACATTGATAACTTCCCCTCGGTGGGCATCATTGCCAGAACCCAGAGGAAGAGGATGCAGGCAGTCCAGATGAAGCTTGATAAGCTTAGATCAGATGTTCGAAGAGGAGGGCTCCCATTTCTGAGGATGAGGAAAGGGAGGGAGAGGATATAAGAGAGGAAAAGCGGGATCAGGAGGCAGCTAGGGAGAGGGCTACAATCCAGATATAAAGGGAACAAATTAAAAAAATTTTAAAGTATTTGAGGAAGTGATTTTGTGTATAAATAAAGCCTGTTAGGGACACAGGTTTAGTAGATGAAGCCATAATGAGATATGCTTCCTTTCTGTTTATCTCATGTAAAATGAAACTAAAAGGTTTCCTTGTGTGCTGGAGCATCTTCTGGGTATATTGCAAGGAGTGGAATAGCTGGGTCTTAAGGAAGCCTTATTCTCAGTTTTCTGAGATACCACCAGATACATTTCCAAAGTGGCTGTACTAGTTTGCATTCCCACCAGCAATGAAGGAGTGTTCCTCTCTCTCTTCAAACCCCTACCCAGATCTAGCCAATAGACAGGACATTCTCCACAGTTGAGTGGAGAGTGGGGTATGACTTTCACACGTACTCTGGTGCTTCATATTTGAGCATGTCCTTTGGAAGGGGAGACCTGGTGGCACTCAGAGGAAGGATTGCAGGCTACCAAGAAGAGACTTGATACCCTATGAGCATATAAAGGGCGAGGAAATCCCCCTCAGTCACAGTCATAAGGGAGGGGAGTAAGGGAAAAATGGGAGGGAGGGAGGAATGGGAGGATACAAGGGATGGGATAACTATTGAGATATAAGAAGAATAAATTAATAAAATAAAATAAAAAATATAGTTTCTCCAAATTAAAAAAAAAGAAAAGGTTTCCCTGCTTTTAATTCCTCTCTTGTCCCTATTGCACCCACCTGCTTCAGTCCTTGTCCTTATTTTACATAGACGCAATGTCTATACTTGATGTTGAGATGGTTTCTTATATGCAGCAAAAGGGAGCTTATTTTGGAATCATTCTATTAATCTGTGTCTTTTTATTGGGGAATGGCCAATGATTATTCATTCTAGATATTTTGTTGTTCTTGATGGTGGAGGTAGTTGAAGTGATGAGTGTGTTTGAGTGTGGGGTGTGTGCCTGTGTGTGGGTACGTATGCTTATCTTCTTTTGTTTTTGCTCATGTGAGGTAATTTTCCGTATTTTCATGGGTATATTAATCTGCTTAGGTTGGTAGTCCTAACATTAACCATGGACCAATTACCTCCCCTTTACCGGTTCTTTTGAGATATTAAAGAATTTTTTTTTCAAATTCCACTGTCCTGAGGAAATTTCCTATACTTATTCTTAGAAGCTTATTAATTTTATGTGTTATAAGTTTTTAATTCATTTTCAGTTTAATTTTCTGAAAAGAGTGATAGAATAGTTTGGTTACAGTGTTCAATACGTGGATACCCAGTATTTCGGGTCATTTGTTAAAAAGTTTGTCTATATTCCCATGTTTATTCTAAAAGCCTTTGTTTTAAATTAATTCAGTATATATTAGATATATAACTTGACATCCATGCATCCACTCACTGTAGTATTGACCCAGTAACCTATTCATGCACCTTTTCTGTGCTTACTGATTACAACGGATTTGTATTGTCTTAACACAAGAGCATAAACATGAATCATTTGTTTATTGTCACCCAGACACAATTTTTTTTACTATAGTGTGTTTGAAAATATATAAATTTTTTCATCTTTTTTTTTCTAAATATATGGGCATACTCAGTTTTTATTTTTGATATTTAATTCATGAAAGTCATTCCAGATAGAATTAATACAAATAACTATTTCTCGTGGTAGTTGATTTTATACTTGTTTTAAAATATTATCAGTGAGTTAGGACAATGCAGGCAGGCATGGTGATTGGAGCCTATACACACAAGTAATTTGGAAGCTAAGTAAGAAGTTTCTGAGGTATAAAATTGCCAAGTTTCTCCACAACACCAACAACAATAAAAACTGTGGTGACTTTTTTAAAGTTTAGCTAAAGGATAGATTACTTTCCAAACTTTTGAAATCTCCTGACTTCAGTTCCCAATACTACACGCATAAACACACAGAGCCAGTCATACACATGGAGATACACATACTATATAATTTTGAGTTAGACAGATGACTGATGGTAAAAGGTAATGGATAAATAGAAATATAAATGCATAGATGGCAGATAGAAAATTCCTTCCATTTATTTTTAATATTTCAAAGCAATGAGTTTCATTTTAATGATATTTTAATTTCAGTATCTTATGTCATATAAAGTAATCTAAAATATCAATACATTTCTAAGAAATTATCTCTTAATTTGATTTTAATCACTAAATTGCATATAATTTTGTAATGCCAAATGATTTTATTTTAGAAAGTAAAAGTTAATTCAATATATAATTTTACTCCCACATGTTTTAGTAATCCATTTTTTTATTGGTACTACTTAAATTCTAAACTTAGCTGTTATACAGCTTAGAGTGTACTACAATTAATCATAAACATCATATGATAAAAGAATAAATATTTTTCACTAAATCCTATATAAAACTCATATTTTATAGACTTTATAAAAACTTCCCTAGGTCTACTTCCTCCCTGGGGTAATTAATAAAATATTAAAATTAATAAAATATATTTCTTATGTGGAAGCTTAGAGTAAAAGAAATTCAAAAAGGATCCAGAGACTTTCCCTGTATGCTTTCACCCCTCCCCCACATGTATAGATAGCCCCTCTTTGTATTACATTGTTCTTTAGAATTATGTATTGGTGATGAGGGATGACTTTATTCAAAGTGACCTAAATTAGCAAGATACTGATGTGTTCAGTTTCAGTGTTTTGATTTATGAGTTTGAATAAATACATCAGTGGTGATTTAAGTAAGAATATGCCCCATAGCATATATTTCTATGTTTAGCCACCAGTTTGAAAGGATTAGGTCTTGGATGAAGTGTGTCACTTAGTGATGAGCTTTGAGGTTTCAAAAACCAATAGATGCCCACATCCCTCCCTTCTCCTCTCTCCCTATTCCTCCCTCCCTCTTTTTCTTTCACTATCTCCCCATCCTTCTCTCTTTCCCTCCATCCATCCCCCCTCTCTCTCTCCTCTGTCTCTCTCACTGTCTCTCTCTCTGTTTCTCTCTCTGTCTCTCTCTCTGTCTCTCTCTGTCTCTCTCTCTCTGTCTGTCTGTCTGTCTCTCTCTGTCTGTCTCGCTCTTCTCTTTCTCATACCCTCTTACTTCCATTCTGTCTTTCTGACTTTTCCTGCAGGTCAGGAGGTAAAACTATCAACTATCCTTCCAGTACTTGCCCATATGCCGCCATGCTCTCTGCCATGGTTTATAATAGAATAACCCTCTAAAACAAAAAACAAGCCACCAATTACTTTCTTTTTAAAATATATTTTATTAATTTATTCATATTACATCTCAATTGTTTTCCCATCCCTTGTATCCTCCCATTCCTCCCTCTCTCCCATTCTCCCCTCTCTCCCCTCCTCTATGACTGTGACTGAGGAGGACCTCCTCCTACTGGATATGGTCATAGGATATCAAGTCTCTTCTCAGTATGGATATGGTTATAGGATATCAAGTCTCTTCTCAGTGGCCTGGCTATCCTTCCTCTGAGTGCCACCAGGCCTCGTCATCCAGGGGATGTGGTCAAATATGGGGCACCAGAGTTCCTGTGAGAATTGCCTTGATCCAGGTATCTCATCAAAGCAATAGAACAATGACTATAATGACATATACATAGTATTAGAAAAGTTAGTGTCAATATGTTCAAAATATCCTCTGCTCTTGGTATTGCATTTCTTTCCCCCGGGACACTCTTCACTATGCTTAGAGTTTTCCCTTTCTTAAAATGTCACACAAAACAGTATGTAAGTTATATATATACACTAGATTAGGTTCATTCTACCCATCAGAGCTTGGGGGTGGGAGCAGAGATTCCCTATGACATGAACTCTTTTGCCCAAGATTTGACCATTTCCTCTTCCTGAGGTGGCCTTGGGGCACATAGAGGAAGAATATGCAGGCTATCCTAATGAGGCCTGATAGGCTGTGGTCAGACAATGTGGGAGGGCCCCCATGTCAGAAGTATAGGGGACACACATTGGAAAGGAAGAAGTCAAATATTGCTATTCCATACAATGGAAAAACAAATGGTACTTGTCTAACTGGATTTTTACATGTACAAAAATGCAAGTAGATCCAAATTTATCACTCTGCAGAAAACTAAAGTCCAAGTGATTAAAAACTTCTGTGTAAAACCAGACACACTAAATCTGTTAGATGAAAAAAGAGGGGAAAAGCATTGAAGTCAATGGCACAGGAGACAACTTCCTCAACAGAATACCAATAGCTTAGACTCTAAGTTTCAAGTGGAACTTCATGAAACTAAAAATTTTTGGTAATACAGAACAAGCAACAGCCTACTGACTGGGAAATATCTTCACCAACCATACAGCAGACAAAGGGCTAATATCTAAAATATAAAAAGAACTCTAGACATTAAACACCACCAAATGAAATAATCCAATTAAAAATGGGCTACCAAGCTAAACAGAGAATTATCAACAGAGGAATCTCAAGTGGCCAAAAAGCCCATAAAGAAATGCTAACAGTCCTTAGTCATCTGGGAATTCAACTTAAAACAACTCTGAGATTCCATGAATGAAAATGGCTAAGACAAAAATCTCAAATGATAGCACATGCTTGAGAGGATGTAAAGAAAGAGATACACTGCTCTATTTCTGAATGTAGGGATATGTCCTGGTTAAATTTATTTTTGTCATGGAATATCTCATTTTCTGCATTCATGTTTGTTGAATGTTTTGCTTGGTATAGTATTCTGGGATGGTATCTATGGTGTCTTAGGCCTTATAGGACAGTTTCCCAGGTTCTTCTGGCTTTTATGTTCTCTGCTGAAAAATCTGGTGTGATTCTGGTAGGTTTTCCATTGTATATTCTTTGGATTTTTCCCTTGATACTTTTAATATTTTTCTTCATTCCACACATTTAGTGTTTTGATTATTAAGTGGTGGGAGGAGTTTCTTTTCCGGTCTACCTTAGTTGGGGTTCTGTAAGCCTCTTGTGTATTTACAAGCATCTCTTTCCTCGAATTTGGAAACTCTGCTTCTATGATTTTGTTGAAAATATTTTCTGTGCCTTGGAGCCAGGGATCTTCTCTTCAATTCCTGTTATCCTTAGGTTTTGTCTTTTCATGGTGCCTGTGATTTCTTAGATTTTTTTTTTTTTGTGTGTGTGTGTGTGTTTAAGGAAATTTTTAGATTTAACATTTTATTTGATGCTTCAATCAAATTCATTGTATCTTCTAGACCTGAGATCCTTTCCTCCATCTCTTGCATTATGTTGGCAATGCTTACCTCTGCAGTTTCTGTTTTCTTCTCTAAGGGCTACATTCCAGGATTTTCTCAGTTTGTGCTTTTATTATTGTCTTCATTTTCGTATTGAACCACTTTGCTGATTCCGTTTACATGGTTGTTTGCATTTTCCTGAATTTCATCCACTCATTAATTCATTTCCTCTTTATAGGCCTCTGTCACAGCCTAATGTCCTCAATCTGTTTGACTGGATCTTCTTGTATTTCTTTACATACTTTATTCATTTCCTCCATTTCATCTTCAAAAGGAAGTATTTGAGGTCATTTTCTTGTGTTTCAGTTGTGTTAGAATGTTCAGGGCTGATTGCTTTGTGATAACTGGGTTTTGGAGATTCCATATTATTTTGGCATTTGTTGTTTGTGTTTTTTAGCTGGACTTTAGCCATCTGACTGTCTCTGTCATTCTATGGTTGTTCCCGGGGTCATTCACTGTTTGTTAAGAACAGCTTCTGGTAAATGGCTATAGGCTGAGACCCCTTGCCTGCAGGGATAAGGGAACTCTTCTATATACCATCCAGGTGATCTGAGGTCAGATATTCCTATGTTCCACATTGTGGTGTCTCTTCTTGGAAGGTAGACTCAGACGCTGGTTTTTTGTGATCACAGTTCAGTCTGAGACTCAAAGCAGATTCTGAGCACATGCAGATATGTTTCTAGACTTAGGAGACTGTGCCTGCACCTGTTTGGACACAGGAACTTACTGTGGATTAGCTGGTTTGCCTGTGGTCAGATCCATTTGTGTTCCACAGCATGGGATCTCCTAGGCCTGGAAGACCTTGACAATGTTATCTTGTGGTCAACAGTTCAGTCTGATATGCTCAGGTCATGCTAGCTAGCTTGTGCCAAGCCACTGGAGACTATATGCTACAGGTATCCGGAAACTTTACCATGGATTTTCTGGGTGATCTGGTGCCAGACCTACTTGTGACTTCACTCATCTGGGAGACCCAAACACTGGTGTTTTGTGGTCCACAAATCAGTCTGGGATCATGACCATTGTGTGTTGTGTCCCAGTGTAGGGCTAGACACTAGGGACTTTGTACACATCTGTAGGGACCCAGAGACTTTTCTGTGGATTGGATGAGTCATCTGAAGACAGACACATCTGTGTTCCACACTGAGTGGTCCATTCTCACCTGGGAAACAAGAGCTTTGATATTTTGTATCTCTCAGTTTGGACCTTTGACTGCTCTGGTGTTACTATGGTCCTAATGATCAGACACAGTATGTGATCAGCATCACCATACTGGATCCCTGTTAAAGTTCTTTTAACATAAGCTTCAAGTAAAAACTTTCAAAATGTTATCCATAATTCCAAAAATACAACACATTCTACTCTTTCATATATTATTTAGTATTTTAAATCCCTACAGATGATCATAGAATTAGACATTTCTAACTGTGGTAGATCATTTCCCATAGGTTTTACAAACCCACAGAACACCACAGGACATGATAATAGACAAGAAAGCCAAACATAACGTTAATGAACTTTTTATGCTTAATAGTCACTTTGAGTAGAGTTTTTGCATAGTGTGCATGGGAGTGGAAACACAACTCTAATTGGTCTTAATTGGAGATGCAGAAGTAACTCCTTTAACACTGGCTTACACTTTTTAAGAATGTTGTTTCTATTACACTCACAGAAAAAAATGAAATGTTCATGTTTATATAATAAAACTTGAACTGTGAATTGTTTCTTGTAATATGGTCACTATTATTTCATATTAAAATGAAATATATATATTAATATATATAATGAAATTTCATACTTAAAACTAGATGTTGGAAGGATGTTTAAGTAAAAATTTCTTGATGTGAATAGGGTTAGAAGGTACTTACTATATGGATACCATATAGTATAATTTGTGGCTCACCAGATTAAGAAATTTACTGTTTCATACGTGATGACCTGTACTCCAGTGCTAGGACTTACATGTGCAAAGGAGAGAACCAAGAATTGACTTTATCAAAATGACTTGTTATTTTTTTTATAACAGTCAATATTTGTTTGTTAGGTTTTTAAGACAGGGATTCTTTGTGTCATACTACTGTCTTTCTTAGAACTCTATTGATCAGCCTGTCTTCCAATTCAGAGTTGAGACTGATAGAATTAAAGATGTGCACCACTACCAAACTGGTTTGTTACTTTCACACATATGCAATGGTATATGCCATGGCCTGCCACCTCCATATAAATAAAGCTCCATTTACTTAGATAGAATAAAATTGAGGAAAGAGATTTAATCTTACAAAATACTAAATTGAAAACAAAGTGAGATACATTTCAGTATGTAAAAGCAAAAAATTCTTACTAAAATGAATTATTATTAGAAATTTATATTAGACAAATTTGAGGGAAAAATAAAAATTTGGCATAAACTGTTTGATGGTTGACAATTCTGATAAAAAAAATGATGACAATAATTTAAATTATCCTATATTATACTTCCAGAAAGCTGATTTAAAACTTATATTGTTGCCATAACTACATGCTGGGTGTACAAATGCAAAGAAAAATTATGTTTAAAAAGTAAAAAGAATGTAAGAATAAAACTAGAGTGTAATTTCAAGACCATTTAAATTTAACCCAAGTCAGTAGTGAAATTGATTTTAATCAGATCACACAATACTGTGATTTATTCAGGCAGGCTAACATGACAAGTGAGAAATGGCTAGAGGTTAAGAAGTTTAGCTAATGAGTTATAAAATAGAAATCCCAGTGTTGGAACAGTCTCATTGATGCTTTCAGAGAAGCTTATTGTATCATGATGATTTAGATGTCTGTTCGTTTTCACTATTTCAGTAAGTTATAAACAAAATATACATTGGATGATAATTATTCTTGTATGTTTTTTTTTAAATACCTTAAATAACCTGTATTTTTTCATTAAATAAGCCTACTATATACAGTGATAAAATTATTGAAGAGAACCTTGAACTTTGTTCTTGGGTAGTGCATTTCTACAATATTACATGTATCACAAATTTTCTACTAAACTCATAATGAAAATTTCTGTGATGGAAGAATTAAAAGAGATACTATTTTTAATCACCGTAAGTAATATTTTTATTGATTCATTTCAGGAATACATTTGATTTATCCTCATGATTTCAGTTCAGAGGAATGATTATTTTTGTCTAAATTTCACACAATTGTTGATTAGATTAACAAAATGAAACAAAATAAAAAATATCATTAATTACAACTTAAAGTAAGAATTTTTATTGCTCTGATTTTTCCAGATAGAGGTTCACCATATGCCATTTGAAAAAACACACTATAAGTTAAAAGTATGTTGTAGCAGTAGGAGCAATAATATTCAGATAGTATTTCCAGTTTCATGTATTGGGAAAAAAAGTATTTTTTTTACTTGGACAACATATTAAGAATAGAAAGATTATGAACACATTTTGAGAGAGATAAAGTAGGTTTGAAAAATGTGAATTCAGCTAGTAGTAAGATTTATTCACCACCATATACACAGCATAGCTTATTAAAATCCCTATAGAGGCATAAAGATATAGTGGATAAATTTCTTTTTCTGGTATAATATTATTATTGACAATTTTATTTGCTATTCCAGAATATATTAAATGACACTTTGAGCTCTTGGTTTACAGTACAATAATAATGCTATTTTTCATGTAATTACTTCTTTTCTATTTTTTGTTTAGTCATCAGCTGCTGATAGATATTTATAACATGATCATAAATACCCCTAATTAACCCATAAGGCATGAGAGATCATGAAATTTGTCTCAATATTTCACTAGTTTGTTGCTATGCATTATGCTTAAGGCTCCTAGCCAGTTATACACTTATGCATGAATTAACCTGGAGACTCTAACTTTGATTTGGAAATACTAAGTTGGTTTAGTAATTGAAGAAAGAGATTGTTTTGTACTTTTTTTCTATTTTAATGTTACAGATACAAAATAAGAATAGAATTTTGTTTAGAAATAAATTATAGACACATATACACACAGATGCGCATATATATATATATATATATACACATACATACATACATAATAAATACATAAACAAATACTGGAATATCATTGCCAAGATACATGGAATACATTTGTTTAACAAAAGTATTAGATTCTTTAAAAAGCATGTATGTTTGTGTGAACTAAATACTATTTTTATTTTAGCATTCCTGGCAGCTCTATTTCACTGTAGAATTATAGACAGTCATCTGCAGATGTCCTAAAAGTTAAACATAATATAACATAGATATTGACAAAATAACTCAATTTTAATCTTATATTTGTTATTGATTTGTATGTTACTTTTAAGAAATGACAGAAATATTCCCAGTTCCATTTAATTCTTAGTGGAAGAAAGATAATACTTTACAAATTTTTCATATAAATAAATGAAGTGCATGTTTGTAATTTTAAGTCAGAATATGTTTTGCCACAGTAAGCACAAAGTGACCGTGATTGTGTTTTGTTAAGTCTATTGTTATTTACTTTACTGGGAGACAATGTTCCATAACTTTTTCATGAATTTCATGGCTCACAAAGTATATTAAATGGCAACCATTGCGTAGAAGATAAAAATATTACTTTAGATATATTTACAAACATGCGTTCCTTAGAGCCATTCACTTATACTGTAAGATTAATGACCCCAGAAATGTTTTTCTTTCCACGATATATTCCTACATTTTAGTAGCTTGGAAGGACTTTCTCCATTTCTGTAAAGAGGAATTATTGATGGGAATCTGACATATGATAAAAGTTCAGAAATTGTTTTTTTCCTACCTTTTGTTCAATTACAATTTGGCAACTTATATGCTCTTGAATGTATGTCTAACCAGTGGTGCATAGTCTGCCCATAAGAAGTTAGAGAAATCTGATTTTCCCTCAGAATCCATCAGTGTTGCACAGATTCTCTCTTAGAGTTTGGAGCTTCTTGCTTCATGCTTGAACGTGAACCTGCTTAATCTTGTTTGGTTTTACATGGTGAACAGAGCTGCTGAGTAGTGAGCTAAAATTGCAGAGAATTGGATAAAATAAATGTCTTTTGTACATGTCATGATCAGTGCAGTAATGAACAATCAACTGCCTTGCTAATACTTATTATATTTCACTAAGTTCAGAGCTAGGTAGGATTGTTAATGACTCTTTTCTGCCATCATCAAACTGCATAAAACTATGAGCACCAAGAGATATAAAAAACAGAGGGAAAGTTCTTTTTGTCAGAATCCACCAGATTAATTCATCTGCAGAAGCATTGTCCATAGTGTCTTAAGAAATATGGACTTTTGAATTTCTATTGTGAAATAAGGTCAATATCAACACCAAGTTTTATGTTTGGAGTCCCTGTGATAACTCCCATCAGCAGTTGTATGAAAACTATCACACACCTGTTACCATGTTATTTTAGGCTATCTATGTTTTCTGAAATGAGACTAATATCCCATGTATGGTAACTATAATTAAACATGTGTAGGTGTCTGTGTGTGTGCACATACACACTTGAAAGTGTGTGTTTGTTCATGCACATGTACATGCATGTCAACCATATAAAATGGTTTCCACTTTTAAAATAGCCTTCCCCTACTCTCTCTTCCATTGATACTTATTACCAGTATTCCATTATTCCTACTCTTTTTTAACCCTTAATAACCTTTAATCCCACTGATATATAAAATACAGGTCCTAATGAGTCCCAAACATCTTGGGGAGCCAATGACTGTTAATAATTGTTTCAGAATGAATGTCATTATTCTAATATTATGGGCCCTGTTACACTAGTTGGTAAAAAAAAAAATAGTTCAAAATAAAAGTATTGGGATAATAGAGGGTAATAGGGCAAAACATATTAATATACATTGTTTATGTGTATGGAAACTTAATCTCACCCTTCTCTCACTAGCTCCCCTCTATAGTTTCTACCATAATATTTTGTGTCACTTTCATAAAACATATTTCACTATTCATTTTTTAGGTAAATGTATGGAATTTCTACTTGCACCAGCATATTTGTGCTATCATGTATAAATTAAACATTTTATCTCTAAATTGCCTAAATTTATGTAATTCTAGCATTAATCAAATTGGCTTTTCCAGCTCAATATCCATTCTCTTGAGGCAGGTTAATAGAGTATAACATGGAGACTAGAAGATCAAATGCAAAGACATATGAAATGAACATATTAAAAACAGAAAAGAGCAGACAAGGCTCCTAATGTCTAAGAATAGCTATCATACAGTCCATTAAAATATGAAAAATACCCATTCATATGTTTATGTAAGATGTTAGACATATGAAGCCTGAAGTTCTTCACAGAAGATAACGCAAAGCATTTTTTACAAGACATGTACTAACAGCCCATTGAAGGATGTTAAGGATATGTAAGTTATACAATTTAATTATTAGTTGAAAAAAACGGATAGATATGACTCTATTGATATATAAGGTCTTCAAAAACCTCAGAGACATACAGACTATGGCACTTTAAGATATTTTTATTATTTTATAGATTCATTGACAGTAACACAGGTCAACTCCTGGCAACACCCAACCTACCTCAAAGAAGATGAGGAGCATCAAAAAACTTCCTCATGAAGATGGCTTCAAATGTAGCAAACAAGCCACTCAGCAAAATGCCCCTGTTTAGGACACTGACAATATTCTGCCTAAAATGAGCAAGCTTGGATGCAGGCAGAGTTGACACCAAACTCTGTCAAGAGAGGGTAAACAAGTTCTTAGTAGTTCTTGCCTGACAAATATGTCTGTAAGATATGTTGGGCCAGAAAGCTGAAGATGTGCTTCAACATTATAGAGAGTTTGTGTGACAGTTCAGGTAGCAAACTGTCTCTGAAATTTTTTCAACTTTGGAAACAGCTAACCTGCACTTCTGGTTCACTCAAGTAATTAATTTTATTCCTTCTCAAGTCTCTGATGTGGTTGAAGATCAAATAATTTCGTCTTACAATTAAGCTTAATTCTTTAGAGGTTAAGTTTTATTCGGGTTATATAAATGTTTAAGTTGATAATAATGAAATATGATACATATTGATTTACATTCAGAACTTTATATTCATCAATATAAGAAAGATGTTTTCTTCAATGTTGCTAAATACAAATAGTCAAAACACTATGAATGTAACATTTATATTATTCCTGATTGTTTTGCAGTTCATCTTGATACATATATGTATATGGGTGTGTGTGTCTGTGTTTGTATAATAAAATAAATGTATATGTGAAAAGCATATTAATTTTTAAAAAGTGGTAAAGAAAGTTGATTCTAAAAAAAAGAACATTCTCCCTGAATGTTGGAACTGGGGAGAGATTGTACTGCCTTTGACATGAACTCTGGTGCCTGTGATTTTTTTTTAATTTTTATTTTTTATTATTAATTTATTCTTGTTACATCTCAATGTTTATCCCATCCCTTGTATCCTCCCATTCCTCCCTCCTCCCCCCATTTTCCCATTATTCCCCTCCCCTATGACTGTTCCTGAGGGGGATTACTTCCCCCTATATATTCTCATAGGGTATCAAGTCTCTTCTTGGCAACCTGCTGTCCTTCCTCTGAGTGCCACCAGGTCTCCCCCTCCAGGAGACATGGTCAAATGTGAGGCACCAGAATACGTGAGAAAGTCATATCCCACTCTCCACTCAACTGTGGAGAATATTCTGACCAGAAGCAGAAAGAATCAAATGGTATATACTCACTTATATCTGCATACTAGCCCAAGGGGCATGTCCCACGAAAGCCTTCACTTACCAGGAAACTGGGACAGAGGGGAGGGCATCCTATTGGGACTCTAAATGAGAGACGCATGGGAGAATAGCAAAATAAAAGGATACAGAGGGTCCTAGAAATCTACAAGTAGAACAATATGATAGGCAGATTTGGGCCCAGGGGTCCCACTCAAACTAAGGCACCAGCCAAGGACAATACAGGCGGTAAACTTTAAACCCCTTCCCAGATCTAGCCAATGGTGCCTGTGATTTTTATCTCTGTCACTTGTTAGGAGAGCCTTGTGGGCTCACAGAGGAAAAAGAATGCAAGCTACCCTGATGAGACCTGATAGATTGTGATCAAATGGTGGAGGAGGAGCCCCCCCAGAGGTATAGGGGAGGGGAATAAGACAGAAGAAGGAGGGAGGGTGGGACCTGGAAGATAAAAGAGATAACAATTGGGATGTAATAAGAATAAATTATAATAAATAAATGAATTTTTAAAAAGAACTCAGGTAAATTTTTGAGGTGGAGTGGGTGATGTGGTAAACTTTCTCCTTTATCTGCCTGTTTCCCTTGGAAGTGTATCCTTCCTTTAAAATCTTCTTGCTCTGTTTTTAATGAGTTTCACTCCAATTCACTGTTCTAGGAAAGGACTTTAGAAACACAAGCTTGAAGACACTGTAAATCCTGTTAATAGAATAATACTCGATAAATCAAATATTTAATGATTCTCATTAAGCTATTATTATAGATGTTTCTATGTAACATATATTTTTGTTTATTTCTAAATTTAGGAGTATGTGGTGTAGTATTCAATTTGCTGACTATCTTCAAATATGAGATGTGTGTGAGTAGCTAGTGTTCGATAGATGTACCAAACACACTACCAAACAAAATAATAAGTACATACATAATCAAAAGAGAATGGGATAATAAAGCCTGAGAAAAAATATCAGAGAATTACATGTCACACATTAACATACAAAAGAAAAACAAATAGTCTGTCCTTAGATTTTTTTAACTCTATTCAATCAAGGGAGTACACCTAAAAGTCTGCATTATATGTCCTTGGAAGTGATGGGTACTATGTAAATAACCAGTAAAAATTCACTGTGGATTTATTTGAGCAATGTTTTTATTTTGTCCTTTTAGTAAGTCTGTCATCTATGCTCCTCTGTACCTCCACCTTAATAGACTATCTGTCTTCTTTTTACTGAACATGTATTTCTTTATAAATTTTGTAAAGAGGCACAAGAACATTGAAAATTCAATGTCTGTCCTTAAGATTCATATCCACACCCATAACTACATTACTAGTAAATTACTGAAAGTTTTCCATTTCAAGAAAAATTTAAAGTATGTGATTCCAAGAAATTTCCAATTTAGTGGGCTAAATACTATCATTTAGTTATATTCAAATTTTTAGGACCAAATATTGAGCAGGATTTGATATGAGAACATTTATTTTAGATAAACAGAGTAGTTTTGTAAATACCACTTTTATCTAATATTTGAGGTTAAGCAGTGATACTCAGCTGGTGGTTGCAGTAGTACCTAATGTTACTCACACTGAGGAAGAGATGAATAGAAGACAAAACACAGAGAGTTATGTCACACACATTGGCCTCTTCAGCATGATAGTCTCAGTGTAGATATATGAACTTGTTACCTAATGACAAGATTCCCTCAGACTGAATATTCCAGGACTAAATGAAAGCTCATAGTGTTTCTTCATCAATTCTTTAAAAGTACATAAAGATCACCTCCAGATTTCTATTTCATGAACTTACAAACTTGAAAAAAGGAGATAGATTCTTCCAACTTATTAGTCAATGACATGATTTTATGGAGGGGATTTGTTCATATATTTTGAATATGTAGTTTTTAGAGGTGGAACATGTTGACATTACAAAAAGATCAAAGAAAGGTACAATGATGATGTCCAAAGGTTAAGCATGCTCTAATTGATCAAATGTCCCCAAAAAAAAGTGTCCTTGAAAGTCAGACAGGACAGTGAGTAAATTAGCAAGACAATTAGGAAATTCAGTGAAATGGAAAATGAGAAAGGCCAATGAGAGTGAGCAATTATGTGGCCTTAGTTAGAAGATAAAAACAACCTCGACTATTTAATTAAAAAATTCAGGAGTCTAATTTCCTAACCAGCAATATTGAGGAAGTAAAATTTATATAGAATTAGTCATGTAGTCACTTTTTTATAATTTGTAAATACATGTAGTGGTAGAAATAACACATCACTTCAAAAAGAAAAACTGTGTACTTTTTATAGTGTTTCATGTTTTCCAGGGTTATCTTGATTTCATTTCTTAGAGGACAATTGTCTTGAACTCAGATTTTTTGGCATCTACCTCACTGTTGACATTACAAGCATGTACCATCCTGTGGTGATTGAAACGGAAAACACATTCTACTATCTATGCCTCATTCAATGCCCATATAGTCATCCTTTAAAATTTGCCATAAAATTAGGAAAGAATATAAATATGAACACAAAAATGTCCCCAAATACAGTGAAATAAATAAAAAATGTATATGTTGAATTAACTTATGATTTGACATGTGCATTTAAACAATAAATAGAGGTTCAATATAGTTGAAGAAGACATATCTATACCATAGTGATTTGAAACTGCTGCTTTAAGTCCTTTTGAGACATACAATTCAAAAATGTGTAGTAATATATTCTATGAACTTTTGAGATACGTGTGTAGGCAAATTAGGTGAATTTTTTAATTTTTAATTTTTATTTGTTCACTATACATCCTGATTGTAGCCCCTCTCTCCTTGCCTCCCAGTTCCACCCTCACTCCCTTCTTCCTTCTCCTCCTCCTTTAATATCTGATCTCAGTCCAACGAGTCTCATCTGGACGGCCTGATTCCTCTTCCTCTCTGGCTTGACAAGGTTACCCCACCCTGCAGAAGTGATCAACAAGTGGGCACCAGAATCCATGTCAGTGGTGGACCCTACTCCCCATATTATGGGACCTACAAAGAGACTGTGCTGCATATCTATCTTATCTGAGCAGAGGTTCTACATCCTCACCATGCAAGGTCCTTGGTTAGTGCGTAAGTATATGTAGCATCCTTCACTCCTGGCAAGACTTGCGGGATCCATTGGTCTCCTTGTGGAGCTCCAGTACCCTCCAGGTCATTTTTCCTGTCTCCTAACATTTTCATAAGACTTCCTGCACTCTACGAGTCTCATTATCTGCCTCAATTTTTTAAAGGCAGTCTTATATGATTTTATTTTGTTTTATATGTATTACTGCTGATTTTAGAAAAATTTCTCCCATAGTTTGGAAAGAGTAAAAAATTACACATACATTGAAAATGATCCTGCAGAAGTTTGGTTAACTGAATTTCATCTGAAATACTAAAACTCAAAAGAAATCTTATGATAAAAATGTTGATTTTCTTGGTGAATTAGGTTGTCTTTTGCACAAGTGGTGAATGAAGTTAATGAACATTTATTACTAATCCATCTCCCTAAGAGCTACAGCCAACATCCAGTCACATAATTGAATAACTATGTGGACTTGTGTAAAATATTAAAATATCTATAACTTCCATTCCTATTATTAACTTGTTAGGAGAGTTAAAATAGTTCTTATGTGTTTAAAGAAAGAACTAGAAAACTATTGAATGAATATCTGGATAGAGGACATACATACACCATAAAAAGTATACATATGTTTAACAAATACCGTTATCTTAAACATTCTATATACTATTTGTTTTATTAGTTGAATTATCTCCAAAGTGAAGTTAAATAATGACAGCCAGAAGTGGAAGATTCTTAAATCTTGGGAAATAAATCATACAATTCACTAATGCATCAAAACAGATTAATTCCTTATTTCTATAACTGAATCATTAAATTGACATCAGGCAAATGGAAATACACTGAAAGTCCTTTTGTTTGTTTATTTAATATATCTGTATGGATAAGTGGGTTCTGTCTGCATGTTGGATCAAGTCGGCCAATAAATCAGAATTGGTCACTTAGGAAGAATACATAGCCAGACAACTTTTATGAGACTTGACTCTTTCACTTCCCAGCATTTTTAGGAGGCTGGAGGCAAAGGACCAAATTCTGAGTCTTATGATAGCAGGCAGGCATTGAAGTGGCTGAGCCAAATCCTAGATCTCTAATGTATATTCTAATCTTGATGGAGATATTCCATACAGTATGCTACTTGTCTAAATCTATCAAATAGCATTCAGACAGCTGCTTTCACTAACATCACAATTCTTCCTTGCTATTTGAGAATAAATGTTATACTTAATGTCATATATATAGATATGTCTGTATGTATATGTGTATGTATACACAAACTACTGTTCATTTGTGATTATAAATGTATTATTAAAATAATAGAATAATATAATGGAATACTATTCATAAACTTTCTAGGCAAATGAATGGAACTAGAAAATATCATCCTGAGTAAGATAACTCAGACCCAGAAAGACTCACATGGTATGTACTCATTTATAAGTGCTTTTTAGCCATATAGTACAGGATAAGCATACTACAAATACTGACTCAAGTAAGATAAGTAACAAGGGAAATCAAATGCTTAAATCTAACTTCAAAGGAGAAATGCAATAGGCAGAGGTAGTAGGTGTAAAGAGGAAACAATGTAGA
The DNA here is from genome assembly GCF_903995435.1 of Acomys russatus. Lineage (NCBI taxonomy): Eukaryota > Metazoa > Chordata > Mammalia > Rodentia > Muridae > Acomys > Acomys russatus. Next base: position 31,612,261 of record NC_067154.1, on the reverse strand, counting down.
AAAGGGATAAAAAAGAGATATGAGGGTGGAGATCAGACCTGTGGAGAGCTGGAGCTGGGGAAAGAAGGTCTGTAGAGAAAAGAGAAATCGTGGAAGTGGGCATCTCCATGAAACGCTGGAGAGTTAAATCAGGGTAGATTTGGGGAGGTTGAGGGGGACTCTAGGAGAGAATCCTAGTAGCAGTCGGATAAAGTTGAAGATGACACCTTGTAACTAGACAAGACTCCTTGTAGAGGGAGGGGAATACTAACACACACATAAAACCTTTGGCTCCAAATTTATTCTGCTTACAAGATGTACAGGGATTAAAGAGAATACAGATAAATCAGAGATTGAGAAATGTCCTACAAATGCCTGACCCAATTCAAGACCCAACCAGTGGGAGAGATCCAATCCTAAACTATTAATGATTCTCTGCTATGCTTCTAGACAGGAGCCTTCCAGAGTTATATACAGAGTTATATTCAGAGTATAACTCTGAAAGGCTCCACCCAGCAGCACTTTGAAACAGATGCTGAGACTCCTAACCAAGCATTGGCCAATATTTAGGGAGTAGTGGAAAAGTGGGAGGAAGGAGAAATGGACCTGAAGATGACAGGAGCAAAAGAGAAGAGCAACTGAGTCAACAAAACAGGGCTCAGAAGAACTTGATGAGAATGAATCAGGAATCAAAGATTGTGTATGGACTGTATTTAGGGCCCCTACACAGATGGAGCTTATGGGTAGCTCAGGCTTCATATGGGTCCTCTAGTAAGGGGAGCAGTGACTGACTGTGATACAGACTCTGCTGTTAGTTTTTTTTTTTTTTTTTTTTTTTTTTTTTTTTTTTTTTTTTTTTTATCACTTCCTCTGGTGACCTCTTGACAGCCCACAGGGGAAGAGGGCATGATTAGTCCTGATATGACTTCATGAGCTGGGGTGTATGGGAAGGGGGTGTCCTCTTTTCTGAGGAATAGGGGACAGAGGATGGGGAAGAGGGAGGGAGGAAAGATGGGACTGAAAGAAGAGGAGAATGCAAAGCGAATAAAGAAAAAAAGCAAGAAAAACGTAAAATAATGAACATATACACTTCAGATTCTCAAATCATATATAACTGCAAGCTTAACCATGTTATGATTTTTAAAGTTACATAATCTCTAGTTGTTTTGTACTGAAAGATGAATTGAAGCTATAAATACAAATTTAGGAAAGGCCTGCCCATCAGATTTTACTTGATATAATCCTAAGTGATTTAATCTACTTATTACAGCACCTGCCAACATGCAAGTGAAATCTATTGATTTTAGAAGCACACATATTTCACATAATATTGCTTATTATACAAAGTGTAGTAAACTGTAGATTCAATACAGAATATTCAACTGTTTAAATCACAAGCCAGAAAGTATGTTTATGTCTACATAATCACACACACATGTATTTCATATATTAAATATATGTGTATTTATGTATATTTACATGTAAATACAAATGCATATATATACATACACACACACACACACACACACACACACACACACACATATATATATATATAAGCTTAGTTGACAAAGAAGGATGTAGACTTTAAACATTAGCAACACCTAGAAACACTGAAAATGTAACACTTACTGACAATGCATATAATCAGGACCCAAAAAAGATTTGTTTCAGAATATGTCCAAGATATGAAACTTTCACACATCTGTCACTATATGTAATCCTGAAGAACAAGAGGCTAATTTTGGATGAATCCTGGAACCTCCTGCAGATTTCTTAACAATGTAGAGAAAATCTAATGAGCATTAAATTCTACACTTTCTGATTCAGGTGTGTAAAGGAGATCTATCTTTATATTTTAAAATAAGTATAAATTTTGTGACCTTATACTTATTTATTGTATACTGGTTACAATGGTACATTAATATACACTTTGATCAAGTTCCCTTTGTCACAACTGCTTTTTTCTTGCCAGAGAGTCATTTTTTAAACTCTTTGCCATTATCACATATTTTCCGGTTTTAGAGCTTTTGTGATATAAATGCATATATATATATGTGTACACACACACACACACACACACACACACACACACACACACACACACACACTTGTCTCAAGAAGAAAGAGATGGAGCAACATGATATTTTCTATTTATTCTGAAAGTCACTGAATGTGATCTTGGGGTTGTTCAATCATTCATCCTCGAACCTTCAATCTGAAATCTCTTTGATTAGTCAGTTTTACATAGTCCATAATTCTGCATAGTCCATAATTATTTTTACCATCTATCATTTGTGACAAATACATTAGCAATTAAAGAAGCCTTCCTTTAATACGTTGGTATAAATAAAATTCTGAAGACGTCCTTGATAGAACACAAATGTCATACTTGAGCAATTGCACCTACTTTGTTACATTTTCTTTCTGACACTACTTGAATTCACAGCTTCTCTAGCTACTGTCCACCTCCTTTCATTAAATGAAAAATGCTCTATTTGATCCAGCCCAGAGTTTTTAAAACTGTAACTCTTCTCAAAAGAAGGAGCACATATATCACATAATTTATAAATGGCCAATAAATATGAAAACAGAAAGGTTATATTTTACCATTTTGCCACTATGTAAATGTAAATTAGAACTACATTGAACTTCTATTTTAGTCCTGTCATAATGGCCATGATTAAATAAAAATTATATAAATGAACACACAAAAAAATATAAGAATGTGCCAAGGACAATATAGGGGGTAAACTTTAAGCCCCTACCCAGATCTAGCCAACAGTCAGAACATTCTCCACAGTTGAGTGGAGAGTGGGATATGACTTTCTCACATATTCTGGTGCCTCACATTTGACCATGTCCCCTGGAGGGGGAGACCTGGTGGCACTCAGAGGAAGGACAGCAGGTTGCCAAAAAGAGACTTGATACCCTATGAGCATATACAGGGTGAGGTAATCCCCGTCAGGAACAGTCATAGGGGAGGGGAATAATGGGAAAATGGGGAGGGAGGGAAGAATGGGAGGATACAAGGGATGGGATAAACTTTGAAATGTAACAAGAGTAAATTAATAAAAAAAATTAAAAAGAAAAAGAATGTGGTAGGATCAGAAAAGGCAAGATACCCTATGTTAGTAGAAGTGTGAATTAGTTCACACATTGTGTAAGTCAGTATAAATTCTTCTTTTAAATTTAAATACATTATGTGTCAGTTGATTAAGCTATACTACATTTGGTTACACTAATCAACCAATGTCAGATGACTATATAGAAACTGATATCTATGCTTATCACGCACATTAACAGTATATATATGTCTGTTTAGATATCAATCAGTAGTTGGGAAGATAAGAAAAATATGATACAAAGATATAAATGATAGTTTAATCTTAGAAAAAACTATATTGTCTGTAGGACAAATAGAGATTATTGTGCTAACTATGTTAAACAAAATAAACAAAATGTAAGGCTCACATATTTTGTGTCTTCTCAAATGTAGAAGAAGATAACAACATGTAACTAAAAGTACAGCTATTAAGAATGTAAAATGTGTAGCTAGAAAAAAGAGAAAAGAAAGTATAATAATGACAAAATTTAGGAATTTAAATATTACATTCTCATAAAAACTCCACAGTTTAAACAAAAAATAGGAAGCAATTATCTTTGAGTAGCATTGATTCCTTAAATGGTCATATTGTGAGATCTCAGAAAGCTGTACAGCAGCACACAAAATCAGTTTAAACAACTCCTTTGTCTTTTATTTATAGTATACACTCTATACTGGCTCTCCATATTTATTATGGAATTGAAGTACTAACCGTACATTACAATAATTTGTCTTATCAATGTCATCTAAAAATATACATATTGTGTGTTTGTGTTGTGGGAATCCAAACACACTATAGAGTATGTAAAGAAGACAGAGGATAAACTCAGGAGCTTCATCTCTGTCTCCATCATATGGGATCCACGGTTTAAACTCATTATCAGACTTGAACTTTTCCAAACCTACTTTATTTGATGTTCTTTAAAGCTTATACCTTCCTTCCAGCCCACCTACCTAGAGAGGAGAGAAAAGAGGTTAATGGGAACAAAAGAAGTAGACCTTTTTGGACTCACTTCCTGGAAGCTATTTTCCTGAAGTAGTAGGAGGATTTTAGCAGGCCAGCAATTCAACCAAAGTTGCCACTGGAACCTGGAACCTAGGTTAAAAAGAAAATAAAGCAATTCCAAGCTGTAAAGGACTCATGAGTTGATTTACTCTATATACTGCTCTTAAATCCATTAGTATCCTCCATTTTCCTGATTTCTTTTTTACAACAAAAAGACAGGAATTCCATGGGTTGGTAGACTCTTTAATATGGTGAGCCACCAGCTATTCTTTTACCCAATGTTGACGTGCTTACAATTTTTCTTTGGTTATGGGCCACTGCTCTTGCCACATAAGTCTGTTTGATATCCATTTAAGGGGCAAGGCTGTTGTTATATCAGCAGTAACCCTTTTTATATATATGGAAACTTTATAAATTAATAAATTTGGAGCCTGTGAAGCTCTGTATTTGGTCAATGGGAACATCTTGTGATTGTTCTTGAATCCTGCTTTCTATTCCAGGAGAATCGCTTCCAGGAGGTGAGTCAAAAAGGTCTACTTCTCCTGTTCCCATAAACCTCTATGATCTCCTCTCTAGGTAGGTGGGCTGGAAGGGAGGTGTAAGCTTTAAAGAACATCAAATAAAGTCGGTTTGGAACAGTTCTTGATTATACCTTCCCAAGAAGCATCTACCAGTTTACTCTTAATTCCATCATTGTCTATCTCTGTGGTTGCAGGAATATTAATTTGAGCACCCTTGTGGTAAAAGTTTACCTCCGCATAAATTTATGGATATGTCAGCCACATAGGGTCTCAGCTGCCCTGTTTGTCCTTCTGCTACCACACACTTAATCCACCATACACTTTGTCTTTTTTGAGATCGTTTACCAATATCTTTAAATTCGGTATAAACCTTCTGAAGTGTCCAATCTGGATTACAATACTTTTGAAAAAAAAGATCATGACATCTCCTCCTGTATCCATCAAACTTTCTATTTCAACACCACTCATTCGCACCATTAATTTGGGTCTCTGATCATTAACCATTGTGGGCCAGAACACAAGTCTTCCAGTACTCCAAACTGCACTGGTTCTTTCTAGTGGAGCAGCTTTGACCTTAATGTAAGCAAACAGTTAACAGCTGAGCAATTCTACCCCTACATTAATTTGCATCTTCTTTACATATGCCATGATTTTAATGTCTTACTTACAATCCCCATCTATAATACCTGGATACACAATAAAGCCTTGAGAAGTTAATCCACTTCTTTCCAAGATTATTCTCACTGTCCCAGAAGGTAAAAGACCATAAAGACCAGGGTTATTTTGAACATTCAACCTGTGGTGACAGTGTAAGATATTTATTTGAGGTCAGATCCAAAGTTGCACTGCTTCCTGTAGCACGTATTAATTCATCAATACCTAGTCTTCATTTTCCTGCTAGTTTGTTACCAAAGAAAGATCGCTTGTATTGTTCATTTCCAGATGGCATGAGATTACTAAGTTTGTCTCTCTTGGTAAGACAATCCTTAGCCCAATGTTTTTTCCTTCCCACAGTGGCTACAATACCCTGAAAGTCTTGGCATATCATTACCATCAGAGCCAGAAGTTCCTTTTACTCTTCTATGAGCACCATTTACTCCAGAGTTAGTGAATTTGTTATTTTGAGCTCTGGAACTTTCAATGTTACAGTTTCTTTGTAAATGGCCCAATTTACCACAATTAAAACACCAGGCATTTTGATATCTGAAACCTCTAGGTATACTTTGTACTATGATATTGTTTGATGCTCTTGAAAGCTAATACTAACTGTCTCTCTTCCCCATTCATCTAATGGAACTCCTCATGCTTTTAATGTTCTAATTGCTCTCTTACATTCAGTATTTGCATTCTCATAAGCCATATCTGTTTCCATGCCTGTCTGGTCTCAGGATCTAGTATGGATCTATGTAGGAATGGACCAAATCTCCTTAAAATTATGTGAAGGCTTCTCTAGGTCCTTGAAGTACCTTAGTAAATTAAGCAGTTGTGTTACCAGGCTTCTTAACCATGTCCCAAGCTCTTAAGGCTACAATACATCATTGTTCAATTACTACATCTTCACATCCAGTTTGAACTCTTAAGTCAGCATAATGCCCTTCACCAAGCAATTGACCTTTAACAACACTTATCCTTCTTGCTATATTTTCTTATTATATTCTTGAGCTTCATTTCTCCACCACAATAACAACTGTTACTGTTGGGCAGCTTCTACCACAGCTGATACCAATCCCTTCCATCTTGGGGAATAAATCTATGCTGTGTAGCCCAATTACTTAACATTTCTTTATTAAAAGACGAAAGCATTCCATACCATACAATAGCGTCTTTAAAATGCTTTAGGTCTAATATATCTACTGAATTCTATGTCATCTCATCATAAGCCTCATCACTATCATTATCAGGGATATGTTGCACAAAGACTGGAAAAGCTGATGGGGTTTGTGTGGCCATAGAGAATTTGTCTATTGGAGCACTTTTCTCCAAAGCCCTTTTCATCCATCTGCTTTCCCATTCCTCTAGAATCTTTACAGTCTCTCTGGCTTCCTGTTTTTCGCTGCACCCTTCTGTATGCTGGTGCTCTGGACACCTGCTGTGTGAAACAGGGCAGGTGGCAATTGTGCCAAACACTGACTCCCAGTTACCATGTGTTTTCCCTTTACCAATTGCACTTTTTGCTTTCCAAATGCTTCAACCTCTACCTGCAAATTCTCTAGTTGTACATCTAACTTTGCAATCCTTTCCAGAATGATAGAATTTACTGACCCTTCCAGTTTTCATATCTTATCAGTCTTCTTCCAATCTTTAAAAAAATATAATACAATATATAGACAAAAAAATAAAAAATTCCCTCTAGGTACAAAACAGGAAAGAACTTTGCAACAGCAGCTGTGATATTGCTGACACCCTGAAACAGGATGTCTGTATCTTCAAAACATGCATCTTCCTCCACAACATTAGAAGTTAAGTTACCCATTATACTCGAAGCTTGTTGGGTGGCTAAACATCACCTGATTTATCACAAGTCTGTTCCCCATCCCACAACTGGTATCACAGCAAAATCATGTTATATCCACCACAGCAAAGGTATTTGCTCAACACTGTTTATAGCAGATTTTTTTTTCATAGCCGGAAACTGGACAGAAACTAAGTGTCCCTCAAGTGAAGAATGGCCAAGGAGACTGTGGTACATTTACACAGGGAATACTACTCAGATATTAAAGATGAGATAACCATGAAAATTTCAGGCAAATGTGTGGAATAAGAAAGAACATCCTGAGGCAAGTAACCAAGAGCCAGAAAGACACATATGGTATGTCTTCACTTTTAAGTAGATATTAACCATATATTACAGTATAACCGTAAAACATTTGCAGATCCAAAGAAACTAAGTAACAAGGAGGGCCCAAGGGAGGCCATAGGAAAAAGTGTGGGGAAGAAAAGAAGGGTGAATCAGATGTGGGAAATGAGGTGAGAGGGCTTTGAGAGAAAAGAGAATCTGAGGCCAGAGGCCTCACTGAGACAAGCTGAAAACCTGCAACAGGTCGGCTACACAGAGGATATGGGTATCTCTCTAATTGAGGCTCCTTGCAGTGGACTATGGACATGGAGACAGGATGTGAGTGAGGCAGAACTTATTGTGGTGGCCGGGTAACTTCAATCCACCTACATAACTTTTGACCCAAAATGTACATTGCCTACAAGCGTTCAGGAATAAATATAGAGACTAAGAGAATATCCAACTAATGTTCCAACCTGAAACCCACCTGATGGAGGAGATTCAACCCTTGACACCATTAATGATCTCTGCCAGCCTAACTGTCTTCTTAGCCCCCCAATCCCCAGCAGCTGATAGAATCAGATGCTGAGACTCACATCCAAGCTTTCGGCACATCTCGGGAAGTCCTGTAGAAGAGTGGTCAAGGGGGGACAGAAGGACCTAGAGGAGACAAGAATGACACAAGAAGACTAACAGGGTCAACCTAGCTAGACACATCGGGGATTATAGAGATGGGAGCACCAACCAAAGAGCATACATGGACTGGACCTGGGCTCCCTACACATATGTAACAGATGGGCAGTTTGATCTTCATGTGGGTCCGCTAGTAAACTGAGCAGGTGCTTTCTATGACAAGGACGCTGTTATCTGCTTTTGATCATTTCCTCCTAAAGGTCTGCCTCTCTGGCCTCAGTGGATGAGGATGAGCTCAGGGCTGATGTGACTGGATGTGCTGGGGTTGGTTGTTGGGGGAGGGTCCCCTATCTGAGAAGAAGTGGAGGGGCAACAAAGGGAAGAAAGAGAAAGGGATGAACCAGGAAGAGAGGAGGGAGGGCTAATATCAGTACATAAGTGAATATATAAATTAAAAATAAATTTTAAAATAATTTTAAAATGTGAATGATAATGTGATTAAAAAGAAAGCGACTGTAGTGTCATTATTTAATGCTATGTAACTATTCTAATATGAATTAAGGAACCTAGTAATAATATCCAATACTGCTTCTTAAATTTAAAATAATAATGTATTTCATATGGGATGATTATAATTTAATAACACCATTTCTCCCTTCCTTTTTCACCTCTCCTTGCTTTCTTTCAAACTTCTTGGCTTTTTCTTTAATTGTTGAAATAGACATATACAGTGTGTGTGTGTGTGTGTTTCACAACAATCAGCATAAGTATAACTTGCTGAGTTGTATAATTTTACTTGTATGTATATTTTCATTTTTTAAATTTTATTTTATTAATTTATTCTTATTACATCTCAATGGTTATCCCATCCCTTGTATCCTCCCATTCCTCCCTCCCTCCCATTTTCCCCTTACTCCCCTCCCCTATCACTGTAACTGAGGGGGACTTCCTCCCCCGTATATGCTCATAGGGTATCAAGACTCTTCTTGATAGCCTGCTATCCTTCCTCTGAGTGCCACCAGGTTCCCCCCATCCAGGAGATGTGGTCAAATATGAGCCACCAGAGTACATGGGAAAGTCATACCCGACTCTCCACTCAACTGTGGAGACTGTTCTGACCATTGGCTAGATCTGGGTAGGGGTTTGAAGTTTACCGCCTGTATTATCCTTAGCTGGTGCCTTAGTTTGAGTGGGACCCCTGGGCCCAAATCTGCCTATCATAATGTTCTACTTGTAGATTTCTAGACCCTCTGGATCCTTCTACTTTGCTAATCTCCCATGCTTCTCTCATCTACCTGTATGTATATTTTCTGAGCTAACCATTTGACATTGGATGGGCAATTGGTCTGATCTTATCTAGGGAAGACACTTCTGCTCTTAAAATCTTTAGTTGACTATAATTCTTAGAGTAGCATTAAGACACTTTGGGATTTTCTATATCCACATTAATATAGCTGATGTCATTTAGTTTAGGAAGCACTATCTCACAGCACTTCCAGTTCTTATCCTTTCAGTAGTGCTTTCCATCTCCACAATGATTCCTAAGACTTGCTGTTGGAGTTGTATTGTAGATGCACCTGTTGAAACTGCCTGTGCATGTTGGTTGGTTGGCTATAATTTTCTGCAGTGGCTTCTATCACAAAGAAAAGAGTTCTTTATGTGGGGCAAAGATTACCCTTATCTGTGTGTACAAGGACAAATATTTAGAATGTAGACAGCAATTATGCTGTTTAGTAATATGGCAGTTATAGGTTCCCTGTTTTAAATCATTAAAACAAATCATTATGGTAGCTTTCAAGTTGGAAAGAAGGTTATAACTCAGCAATTTAATTTCCAAAAATAAAAACCAATTTCCCTTTGAAGCTATTTTTTCAAACTGTTAGTGTTTTATGCATACAATACACTTTTGATTAAATGTTAGTAGTCTGTCCTTGAATTATAACTGAGATGACCTCAGGGGAAAAAATAAAGTTTATAAAGTAGTGCATCAAGAACCAAACCATGTAGTCTGGACATGATATTTTTTGTTATGATTTTTCTATGTGCTCAACCACAGTGGGAACAACACATAAAATTTTATCTAATAACTCATTAATAATAATGCTTTGGGAGCTAGCACTTCATCTTATGTATACTCTGTATTTTTTAATGATCCTGCCCTATGCTTATTTCAGCATTTATTTCACCAAGCAATAGCAGATTTTAGTGATAAAATGATTACAGAAATCACTTAGTGTTTATTCTACCAATCTTCTCCAACTAATTTCTTTTTTGTTGTCACAGTGTTACTCACTTCATTAATTTTGGCTGACGTTGTTCTAATTTTGTTTTTTGTTAAGTCATGGTATTACAAGCCCAATATCCTAGAGTGCAAGTAATATATAGAAAGGGAAAACAAACTAAGAATGGGACTCAATTTCCTATGTTCTCTAGAGCAATGGTTCTCAGCCCTCATATAGGAGTTTTTTTTTTCTTTTCCCCTTTTGAGACAAGGATTGACAGTGTAGCCTTGGTTTTAATGGACTGGCTTTTTAGACCAGGATGGCTTTGAAATCACAATGATCTACCTGCCTCTGCCTCCTAAGTGCTGGCAGTACAAGTGTGTGATACCATGTCATACCTGGCTCTGAAGGAGAATTGTAACGCACCAATAGACCTTTTAGATATGTTCAATCTGGATGGAATACAGACACACCATTACTACACAAATTTAATCCTGAACAATGAAGGTAAAGTGAGTTTGTAGAAAGACACACCTTCCTTGAAACTGATGTCTCATTGAGTGACAAGCAAAATGATGAATCAGAAAAAGATTTGGTGGAATAGGATATGCCCAACATTCAGAATAACAGAGAGGAAAGGGGAGATTTGAGAGAGAGAAAGAGAGAGACAGAGAGAGAGAGAGAGAGAGAGAGAGAGAGAGAGAGAGAGAGACAGAGACAGAGAGACAGACAGACAGACAGACAGACAGACAGACAGACAGAAGTACAGAAGAGAGGAGGCAGTTTTACTGGGAGAGTTCTACAGAGATAAGTTAAATATAGAAGAAGCTAGACACAGAGAATGAAAAGAAGCCAAGTTAGGACAGATTTCTAGAGTTAGTTTGAAGACAAGTGGAGCAATCCAATCATAAGCTGAGAGAGGGCAGTCTGAATCAGTCAGCTTGGAGAGGAGTTTGAGCCAGAACAGGTGGGTTGAACCAGTCAGCCAGAGGTCAGAAAGAGTTAGAAAGGGTGAGTTACTTCCTCAGTGAGTCTCACAGGCTAAAAACATTCTAGGCATACATTAGATAGTAAGGAGACTAGAAACTTCCAGGACTAAGACTAGGTTAGCAGATGCAGGTAGTAAGACTTGGAGATAACAATTACATCAGGAAAATAAAAGTCACATTTACATCTTCTTAATGTTGTGACCCTTTAATACAGTTTCACATGTGTGGTGACTCCAACTATGAAATATTTCCATTGATACTTCCTAACTGTAATTTTGATACTATTATGAATCCTAATGTAAATATCTGTTTTTCAGTGGTCTTAGGCATCACCCCTGAACTTCATTAGAACCAAAATGGGTGGCAACCCACACCTGTGATATAGAAAAAAAAAAAAAAACAAATAAAATAATTATTAAACATAATTAGAAAAGTGAGATTAAACATTGAATAAAAATACAAATACATTGTTTGATTCAGTCTTAATCTCTAAACCAAGAGAAAGTCATAGTTTTTCTTTTTAATGTCAACGTCAATATCATAAAATACGTGGAAATAAGAAAATAAAAAGTGTGTGTTATAGCTCCCAACTAAAAGTTATAGTATATTGCAGTAGGGAGTCCAGTGGGAGAAGCTTGAAGTAGCTGGTCATATCATACCCAAAATCAAGAACAGATGGCAATGAATTCATGCACGCAATTTTCACCTCCATTTTTCCATTATTACAAAGTCCATGATTTCCTACATAGTGAACTGTATCTCCCACACCAGGTACCTCTTCCTATCTCAAACTTAAATACGTGCATGTATTTAAAGTAGTAGGGGAAGTGATGCAAAATATCATATAAATAACTACAAATTACTTGATTTAAAAATATTTGTATATGCTCATAGGGTATCAAGTCTCTTATTGGCCACCTGCTGTCCTTCCTCTGAGTGCCACCAGGTCTCCCCCTCCAGGGGACATGGTCAAATGTGAGGCACCAGAGTACGTGAGAACGTCATATCCCACTCTCCATTCAACTGTGGAGAATGTTCTGACCATTGGCTAGATCTGGGTAGGGGTTTAACATTTACCACTTGTATTGTCCTTGGCCTGTGCCTTAGTTTGAGCGGGACCCCTGGGCCCAAATCTGCCTATCATAATGTTCTACTTTACAGTCATAGGGGAGGGGAATAAGGGGAAAATGGGAAGGAGGGAAAAATGGGAGAATACAAGGGATGGGATAAACATTGAGATGTAACAAGAACAAATTAATAAAACAAAATAAAATAAAAAGACATTTAGGCTCACCTGCACATGATAATTAAAAAATAAATAAATAAAAATATTTGTAATTTTAGTACATTGAATGGACATTTTCATTTTTTCTCTCAAAAATACTAAATACTTTAAACATAAAACTAATCATGTACTCCACTATGTGTTTTTCTTTAGAGAAAATATTTCATTTTTTTCCTTAAAATATTATAAGACCTATTATTGTGTCTTTTTTTTTTTTACTTTACATTGTGATTGTTGCCCCTTCATACAGCTCCATTATCCCTTACCCCCATTCCCCTAGTCCTAAGAAAGAGGGTGCCCTCCTCCCCTGTCATCTTGCCTCAGCCTATAAAGTCTCATTAAGAGTGCCTGCGTCTTCTTCTGTGGCCTGTAAAGCCAACCCCTCCTCCAAAAGAAGGAAGTAATCAAAAAGTGGTCATAAGAGTCATGTCAGAGGTAGCCCTTACTTCCTATATTTTGAGACCAACAAGGAGACTGTGCTGCCTATTGACTAAATCTGAGCAGGAGTCTAGGGTCTCAGCATCCATGGTCCTAAGTTGGTGCATCAGACTGTGCAACACCCCCCACTCCAACCCCCAACCAGACTTGCTGGTTTCATTCATCTTCTATTGGAGGCCCTGCGCCTCCAGGTATAATAGTTCCAATTTTCTGAGAAAGCCCCACATTGATTTTCACATTCCCACCAGCACCACAGATGTGTTCACCTTTCCCTACATCCTAACCAGCATGTTCTGTCCCTTGAGTTTTTTATTTTAACCATTCTGAGAAGTGTAAGATACAGTCTCAGGGTCATTTTGATTTGCATTTCCCTGATATCTTGGGACATTCAGCATGTCTTTAAGTGTTTCTCATCCACTCAATATTCCTCCTTTGAAAATTCTGTTTAGTTCTATGCCCCATTTTTTATGTGGATTATTTGTTTTGGTGATGTTTAATTTCTTGCATTCTTTATATATTTTGTATACTAACCCTTCTCCGTCAGATGTAAGGTTGGTGAAGACCTTTTTCCAGTCTGTAGGTTGTCATTTTGTTCTGTTGACAATGTGCTTTGCTTTACAGAAACTTTTCCGTTTCATGAGGTCCCATTTATTAATTGTTGCTCTTAGAGCCTGAACTATTCGTAGTCTGTTCATGAAATGTCTCTGGTGCCAAAGACCTCAAGGCTTTTGCCCTCTTTTTCTTCTAACAGATTTAGTATGTCTGGTGTTAATTGAGATTTTTAACATACTTGGATTTTAGTTTTGTGCAAGGTGATAAATATGGGTGTATTTGCATTTTTTTTTTACAAGTAGACATGTAGTTAGACCAGCATCACTTCTTGTAGATGCTATCTTTTTTCCATTGACTGGATTTGGCTTCTTTGTTGAAATTTAAGTGTCCATAGGTATGCGGGTTTATTCTGGGTCTTCAATTTAATTCCATTGACCCATTTGTCTGGTTTTATTCCTGCACTATGCTATTTTTATTACTGTGTTCTATAGTATAGCTGGAGATCAGGGATAGAAATACCTCCAGAAGACCTTTTGTTGTATAGCACTGCCTTAGTTATTCAGAGTTTTCATTTTTGTTTTTTTCAAATGATGTTGATAATTTTTCTTTCAAGCTCTCTTAAGAATTGTGTTGGCATTTTGGTTGTAATTACATTTAATCTGTATATTGATTTTGGTAAGATTGTCGTTATCACTATGTTAATCCTGTGTGACTCGCGTTACCGTCTCGCCAGCAAGAAAGACGCTGCACACACACAGGATCCTTCTGCAGTAAAGCTTTAATGCGTCTTAAGAGGGAGAGCATAAGCTCACGACAAGTAAAATGGAGACCCCAAACAGCAGAAACCCATCCCTTATATAGGAAACTGTTCTCCGCTTAGGATGTGTCAGTCCCTGATTGGCTGTTACTCATCAAGCGATATGACGCCACGGGAGAGGCAGAGCACAACAAGTAGAAAGTTCCTTCGCACATGCGCAGATTACTTGTTTACCAGTTTGGGACACAGGATGTCAGCGCCATCTTGTAATGGCGAATGTGAGTGAGGCCTCTCACATCTCCCCCTTCTCTTTTAATTAAAGGCCTAACTAAAAGAATAAGTGAAAACTGGTGCCACATCGGGTTCGCAGCTCGCTACAGTTTGTTGTATGGGCAATGAGCTTAGGAAAAGGAAATGGTCCGATCAAGGCTGGAGCATGACTCTGGACCAACCGATCGAGGACCATTTCAGAGGTACCACTCAGTGCTGTCCTGCATGCAATGGGCAATTTTCCCCGTGGGGTACAACGGCCACTGGGTGCACGTAGATATAGGGTGCCTTTCGACGTGCAATGGCAACTAGGCCCAGTCGAGTGCAAAGGACACGCAGAGAGAAGAAAGAGAGAGAGAAAACTCATTGCCCTTATTTAGGACTTAAAGGCTGCCCGCCAAGCCACCATCTCCCCCTATTCCTTTATTTAGGAAGCAATAAGACACCCATTAAAGAGAGTGGAGACAGAGGTAAATAGCTCATATTGCCGCAGAGCCATTTTACTGCAATGCCTCACTATGCAACTCTCCAGGGCTGCTGAAACTTACTCACTCCACCTCGTGCAATGAGCTGAGACTCTGAGGGTGCAGGAGCTGAGCAGCCAGCGACTTATTGCTTAAGCATGGATAGCCATATATCAGGGAAGGTCCCACTTTCTACTGCTGCAAGTGCTTGGGCAATAATCACCTTGTCTCTTTTTGTTTGAGCCCTGAGTTTACAGACCAACCATAGGGTCAACACTAACCCACAGCAGATCACAGCTCCAAATAATCCAACCCCAACACATTCCTTAAAGAAGGAGAAAGCCGAAGATATCCATGACGAAAGTCCCTCTGTAAGCGACAGATCCAGGCGTGTGGAATTAACTTGAATGATGGCAGTTCTTAATTCTCTTAATGTTTGCTGGAATTCTGTTGTCCAATTCGGCATCGGGAGTGGTAATGTTGACATGATCCCCCAGCGTTGTTCCCCCTTTGTTATTATCACTTGGGTCATCACCAGGCTGAGTATCAGCATCTTCTGGAACCGTCTGGATTTTTCTGGTAAGTCTTTCTGGTACCCAAAACGGATTGTCTTCATCCTGTGGAAAAACGCACACAGCTCCCCTGGATCTTATAAGAATAGGATCCGGTCCTTTCCATTTGTTACTCAGAACATCCTTCCATTTGACCATTTCTTTTGGCCTGCTGGGCTCTAAATAGTGTCTTTCTGCTGCAGTATGGCCTTTATCATCTAGATTTAAAAAATTTAGGGTACAGAGTGCCATGGAAATGGCCACTCTTGGTACTGAGGGAAGAACGCTCTCTATTCCCCTTTTTTGCTTTATTAAATAAGATTTGAGTGTGCGGTGTGCACGTTCTATAATCCCTTGTCCTTGAGGGTTGTAGGGAAGGCCAGTCAGATGAGTCACATTCATCTGATGACAGAACTGTTGAAATTTTTGTGAGGTGTATGCAGGTCCATTATCAGTTTTGAGAATTTTAGGCATTCCCCAAGCACTCCATGCTTCAAGGCAATGCTGTATCACATGTGAGGCCTTTTCACCCGTAAGTGGTGTGGCAAATATAATGCCTGAGCATGTATCAATGGAAACATGTAGATACTGAAGTTTACCAAAGGAAGAGACATGCGTGACATCCATTTGCCAGATTTGTAAAGGTCTTACGCCCGGTGGGTTTATCCCTACATGGGGTGTAGGCAAAAATTCACAATTTTTACGTTGAGTCACAATGTCTCTAGCTTCTTTTCTAGTTATAGCAAAGCGGCGGCGGAGAGTTTCAGCCGTCACATGAAAGTGCTGATGAAAATTTTTTGTTGCATCCACCTGGGAGGACAGTGCAGTGGCTATAAGCCGAGTGGCCTTATCAGCCAAGTCATTGCCCCGGGACATTGGACCTGGTAGGCCCGAATGTGCCCTGACATGGGTAATATATATGGGTGTTTTTCTATTTTGTAAGGCCAATTGTATTTGCTGAAAAATAGAGGCGACTTTACTAGAGGACTTAATGATTCCCGCGGCCTCCGATAAATTAACAGCATTGACCACATAATAGGAATCTGATACAATATTTAAAGGCTCGGGAAAGATCCTTAAAACCTCTAAAACTACCAAACATTCTACTATTTGAGGTGAGGTTTCTTGGTAATCTTTAGTCATTATCTTATCATTAACCACATAGGCACCAATTCCAGTTTTTGAACCATTTGTATATACTATTATTCCATCTTTAAGTGGGGACTTAACGGTCATTTGTGGAAACACCACAGCTTGATTTAATGCAAATTGTAAGATAGGATGTTTTGGGTAATAATTGTCAATTTGTCCTGAAAAGGAGGTAATCAAAACAGCCCAATCATTGGAAGTAGCCGCCAGGGTTTGAACCTGTGCAGCAGTGTATGGTACAATCAGAAGTCTGGGCTCCTGTCCAAAATGGGTGATTGCGGCCTTTAGTCCCCTAAGGGCTAGTTGTGCAATAGCATTGGGATACCAATTTATAATTTTAGCAGGAGAAGCATTTGGATGGATCCATAATAATGGTCCCTCTTGCCATAACACCGCAGTTGGCAGCTGATATGTCTTAAAGACACATAAATCAAAAGGCCGCGTATTGTCCACGCGTTGCAATTGTGCATTTTGTAAAGCTATTTCCGCCTTTTGTAGGGCTTGACTGGCTGCAGGAGTAAGATTCCTGGGAGAGGAGATATGAGAGTCTCCCTCCAAGATGTCAAACAAAGGCTTTAATTCAGCAGTAGGAATTTTTAAGAAAGGTCGGAGCCAATTAACATCTCCTAACAACTTTTGAAAATCGTTTAAAGTACGGAGAGGATCTCTTCTTATTTCTACCTTTTGAGGCACAATTTTTGTAGGGGACACTATATATCCCAGGAATTGTCCAGTATCTGCACAGTAAATTGACCTTGACCTGTCAACAAGTCAAAGGTCCAGTTTCTCTGTTCAGGAGTAAGGGCAAGAGCATTGGCCTGGGCTTGTGTTTGAGCGGCCTCATACCAGAGAGCCCTCCATTCCATGTATTGACCCATGTCTGGAAGTGCGGCTTTTGCTACCATCTGCCAATCAGAAGGAGTTAAGGTGCCAGTGCCAATTCTATCCAACATTACCAGGGTAAAATTTGCATTAACCCAGTATTTGCGGACAGACTCAGCCAATTCTTTAATTAGGTTATATTCGACGGGGGCATGTACTCGTCTCCCATTCTCTGTTTCAAAAACAGGAAAAAAATTGTGTAATTTTTTACGAATCTTTTCCGGCCAAAAGGAAAATCCAGACAGCAGTTCGTAGGGTGGAGGAACGGTGGGTGTTACCCTACGAGAGGAGTTATGGGAGGGTTTTTTATTATTTCCTCGTTCGTCTGGGTAGTATCTCTCCTCCTCATATTTGGCTGCCTCCTCCTCTAACTCTGCTTCTTCCTCTGAATCAAGAGCCTCATTGTCAGAGGCATTGGGGCTAGAGCTTGCAGAGCTATCAACATTTAATTCCTCAAGTTCCCTTAATGGGTAAAGTCCTTGTGATGTCCCTTCTGGGGAATCAGGGGACTGCACTCCTTTTACAGGAGGGTTCTTAGCTTCTTTCCTTTTACGGGTATCCCTTTTCTTGCGCGCACCCAACCTCTCACTACGTTCGGTTTCTGACATGCTATCCTGAACTTCCTCTAGGGCGACCTGTCCTTCCTCTACTGCCCTCTTGCAATTGTCATCCTCTAGGCAATTTTTTACAAGTAAAAAAATAAAAAATATCACTCCTAGAATCGGCCCAAGAAATTCAGAAATATGCATACCTCTCCGAACTTACCTATCCCTGCAGTTCTGAATCCTCCTTGAAGTCAAGGGGTCTCCGAAGGTGCTGACAATGGTGTGGTCAATTTCCCGGGTTTCGGCACCAGATGTGACTCGCGTTACCATCTCGCCAGCAAGAACGACGCTGCACACACAGGATCCTTCTGCAGTAAAGCTTTAATGCGTCTTAAGAGGGAGAGCATAAGCTTACGACAAGTAAAATGGAGACCCCAAGCAGCAGAAACCCATCCCTTATATAGGAAACTGTTCTCCGCTTAGGATGTGTCAGTCCCTGGTTGGCTGTTACTCATCAGGCGATATGACGCCACGGGAGAGGCAGAGCACAACAAGTGGAAAGTTCCTTCGCACATGCGCAGATTACTTGTTTACCAGTTTGGGACACAGGATGTCAGCGCCATCTTGTAATGGCGAATGTGAGTGCGGCCTCTCACAATCCTGCTGATCCATGATCATGGGAGACCTTTCCATCTTCTTGTATATTTTTTCATTCTTCAGAGACAAGTCTTTCACTTGCTTGGTTAGAGTAACACCAAGATACATTTTTTGTGGCTAGTGTGAACGTTGTTGTTTTCCTAATTTTTTTTCTCACCCTGCTTGTCATTTGTATAAGTAGGGCTACTAATTTTTAGTTGATTTTGCGTCCAGTTATTTTGTTGAAGGTGCTTATCAACAGTAGGAGATCCTTCGTAGAATTTTGGGGATCACTTAGGTATACTAACATATCATTTGTTAATAGTGATACTTGGACTCCTTACTTTCCACTTTTTTATCCCTTTGATTCCCATTAGTTGTCAAATTATTCTAGCTAAGACTTTAATCATTATATTGAAGAGATAAGGAGAGGTTGGAAAGCTTTGTCATGTCCCTGATTTCATTGGAGTTGATTTATGCTTCACTCCATGTAGTTTGATGTTGGCTATAAGATTGTTGTTCATTGCCTTTACTGTGTTAGGTATGTGCTTTGCATCCTTGATCTCTCAGTAACTTTTAAAATTAATGGGTCTTGGATTTTGCTGAAAGATTGTTCAGCATCAAGGGAGAAGATAAAGTGGATTTTTTCCTTCAGTTTGTTTATATTATGGATTACATTAATGATTTACATATGTTTAATCACCCCAGTATGCCTAGGATGAAGCCTACTTGGTAACAGTCTGGTTGAATTCTGTGCTGAAACCACCTGGCCATGGTGTTTGGTTTTTGTTTTTTATTTTTGTTTGTTTGTTTGAGTATTTTTGCAACTATGTTTATAAGAGAAGTTGATCTGAAAGTATTTTTCTGTGTTGGGTCTTTGTGTGGTTTAGTTATCCATGCACATGGAATGAGTTTGGTTTTCTTTCTGTTTCTATTTTGTGTAATTGTTTGAACAGTAATGGATTAGCTCTTCTTTGAATGTCTAATTGAATTCTGTGCTGAAACCTTCTGGACCAGTGTTTTGTTGTTATTATTGATGGTCATTTGTTTTTTAATTGAGAGAATTTTGATGGCTGCTTCTATTTCCTTAGGAGATGTAGATGATTTACGTTGTTTACCTGATTGTGATTCAATTTTGGCAATTGGTAGCTATCAAGAAAATTGTCCATTTCCTTAGATTTTCAAGTTTTGTGCCATATAGGTTTTTGAAGTAAAAGATCTAATAATTCTTTGAATTTCTTGGTTTCTATTGGCATGTCTACATTTTCATGAATGATTTTGCTGATTTGAATACACCGCCTTTGTCTTTTATTTAGTTTTGCTAAGGGTTTGTCTACCTAGTTGATTTTCTCAAAGAAGCAATTCTTGGTTTTATTGATTCTTTGAATTGGTTTATTTGTTCCTAATATATTGAGTTCTGCCCTCAGTTTGATGATTTCCTGACATCTATGCCTCTTTGGTGTGTTTGCTTCTTTTTATTCTAGAGCTTTCAGATGTACTGGTGAGTTGTTAGAATGGGATCGCTCCAATTACTTTATGAAGGCATTTAGTGCTATGAAATTTCTTCTTAGCACTACTTTCATTTTGTCCCACAAGTTTGGATATGTTGTGCCTTCATTTTCTTTGAATTCTAGTAAATCATTAATTTCTTTTTTATTTCATCTTACCCAGAGGTCATTGAGTAGGAAGTTGTTCAGTTCCCAAAGGTTTGTAGGCTTTCTATTGTTTCTGTTTTCCAGGTTTAAACGGTGGTTATCTGTTGAGGTTAATTTATCAGCATGGCTTCTAATATTTATTATCAGTCCTATAACTACAATTATGGCAGTGTTTCCTAACCCACTAGCAATCAGTCGAGACACAGACACCTGGTATATTTTAAAATAGCCTTAGTTAACCTGGGGCAGGGCAGCTATTAATTCCCTAAACTACTTCCCACAATGGGGCAGGTAATCCCATGCCATCTGCTTCTAATTATTTCTATCAAGCTACCTCCCATGCATAATCTCAAATACTTGTTAATTATCATAATCCGGGTGAATTCTCCATCCTTGCCAGCTATTTGCTTCACCTCCATCTAACCCATGGCTAAGCCTTCTTCCTCCTCTTCTTGCCTCTCCTTCAGTCTCTTCTCCCCAAGAGTCTCCCTGTCTTCTGCAGCCTGGGAACCTTAGCTATGCCTATCCCATTTGCCTTACCCAGGTGTGATTGCCTTTTATTGGTCAAGTAGGTTCAGCTCTTAGGCAAGGTACAAGGTAAGGCACACATAGAGCAAGCAGAAATTAGCATCAAAATGCATCAGACCAACCTCCAACAGTTGTATAACAAGATGCACAGTACTATTTAATATTCCTGTATTGTTTGAGACTTGCTTTGTGACCCAGTATATGGTCAATTTTCGAAGAGGTTCCTGGAAGTGCTGAGAAGATATATTCTTTTTGTGTTTAGGTGAAATGTTCTGTAGATATCAGTTAGGTCCATTTGATTTACAATATATATTAGCTTCATTATTTCTCCATTTAGTTTCTGTCTTGATGATCTGTCTATTGCTGAAAGCAGGGTGTTGAAGTCTCCTAAAAATAATGCGTGATTGTGGATTTCAGCATGGTTATTCTGTACTATGTAGCTCTACATGTATTTTTTTTCTGGGGCTGGGTCACTTCACTCAGGATAATATTTTCTAGTTCCATGCATTTCGCAGGAAAATGTAAGATGTCCTTATTCTTAAAAGCAGAGTAGTATTTCATTGTCTTATTTTTATCATTGTTTCATTTTTTAACCATAAAATACTATCAGATAAGACAAAAACTATCATATGAAAGTCAGAAATGAAAAACGCATAGAAGGAATAGAGCCCAATATAGGGCACACATGTCAGAGATGCATTTGTTAGCACTCAGGAATCCCATTAAAATGTTAAAAATGAAAGCCAAAATATATATGCAGAGCACCCAGTACATAACTTGTGCAGTCCCTGTACATGCTATAAGTTTTTATGAGCTTTGCTTATGTTGTTTTATAGGACTTTGTTTTCTACCCTCCTTCCATTTAGAGCTGTGTGTCCAAGCTCCCTCACTGTGGATAATGTCTGTTGAGGGTCTTTTCATTTCTTTTCATTTGTGGTAAGAGAACTCTTCCACGATGCTGACTGAAGTAGGTACTGATCTGAGTATAACAGAATATCATTTGGAGTCATTTTACCACTATGTTTTTGCTTGCTCTTTCTGTTCTTTTTTTCCCCCAAAGACCAGTATTATTTGGTTTTCCTTTAAATTCCTGGGTTGTCGAGACTTTTCTGTTTAATCTTCTAAACAGTTCCATCTTGATTTGTGGGCCTTATGTTATATCAGTTACTGGTTATTTATTCCCAGAATTTCTGCCACCATTGACATAGCACATATTACAAGGAGGACACAATGGTAGATCAAGGGGTTTGTGGCTGGCTTGGTGTTTTGATTTATTGTTTGGTAGCCTACAGAGTATCACGCTGTACCAAAGATACCAGAATGTAGGGATAAAAGTTCTGTTTAGGCCCCAACCTTCTTTCTCTATGTTCAGTGAGTTGTGTAGGTGTTGTCTTTATCAACATGGTCTTTGTTGCTCTATGCGGTGTGGGCTTTTGTCTTCAGAACAGCTTGACTTGTTTTAGAGTTTCCACGCTACTTCCCTGGCCAACAAGTTAATTAGATATAACCCTAACCGACTACTAGAGTCTTTGGTGGCAAAAGATGTCCAGTTTGGATTCTGTCTTCTGATTATTTATCAGTCTCTTTTAGAACACCTACATGTAAGAATATATTTTATGAAGTTTGTACTATATACAGTTTCCATACTATTATTAAATAGCCCTTAATTTTAGCTGTCTTTTCCTATAATCTCTCCATCAATGTCTTTGTACATCCCCAATTGTTCCTTCCAGGAGGCTCTAATCAGCATTAAGTCCTCTTGATTCTGCTTTCTTACATATAAAGAAATAGCAAGAAATTCCTCATCAGGAACTATTTATTTGGCTATAGAAAGCCTACCTTTTAGAACTGTGAGAAGTAAGGTCTACTCTTTATAGATTATATCACCACAGATTTAATTTATTCATTTTTCAAAGCAGCTTAGATAGAACAAAAAAAGTGAATAAGTCCCAATAAGTGGACATGGTTCAATGCACTGAGATATGTGGTGAAACTGTAGAAATTTGTGGATTAATATATGGTAGATTCCATTTGGTATGGGGAATGTAGCTGTCAATTTGTCAATGAAGCCTTTCTTTGTCTAAGCCACTTTTGTCTAAAATGAGCATAGAAAATCAAATCATTAAATCAATAGTAAATGGGGGAAAAGAGTAATAAAAACAATGTTTAACAGAAAAGCATTGAAATGAATTTGCCAAGAGTTAGCAGAAGCAAGCAGTAATAGCAAACAGGGGGAGACTGGATATAAAGTGTTTGTAACTGTTGCTTTTAGTTCCTCAGAAGAGGTGATGAGATGAGATATACCCAAGCTTTACAAAGGCATGGCTTGGGATGAACCCTTGCATTTCGATGTAAATATCTCTAGGTCTAGGCCTGGAATCTTCTAGCCTCCGTACAATCTAATCTTCTGCAAATCTGGACCGTGAAGGCTTCAGCTTCCATCTTCTGTCTGCTAACCTAAACTTAGAATGTTTTCAGCCGTTCTGTTTCAAACTCCTCTCCAAGCTGACTGATTCATATAGGCTATTCTTGGTTTCTGACCTCATTCATCTGCTTGGAGAACTGTCTCTGAACTCCATGAACAGAATGAAACTACATAAACTCATCTGAACTTCAATGCATTCAACTGAACAGCACTGTGTGGAGCCAAGACCATAGCCGGTAGGCATCTCGGACCTTGGCGTAATACACTGAGTGGACCTGGGGCAGGCTGCCTTGTGACTTCTTTCCCTTCTTGCCTCAGGGTACATTCCAGAAGGCTGCCTTGTGACCTCTTCCCCTCCCTCAGAGTACTCTCCAGCTGTTCTCAGTAAATTTCCACCAGTTCCCAGAATCACCAAGACCTTCAGAGGTGGAGCGGAACAAAGTCTATATATACATCTTGTGGTTCAAGATGCCTAAGACCTCCACCCAGCCCCAGAACCACAGGGGCTCTCGCCCTGCCAAAATTCCTGAATTTCTGACATTTTGTGCATACCGCCCGCCCCGCCTCCTGCTTCAATGGTATATAATTGCCTGTAAGAAAATAAAATTTTGTCAGCTTGATCAGACTCCTTGACTTGCTGTCCGTTCTTCCCGCCTCTTGTACCTCATTCTCTCCCCAGGGGTCCGAGGGTCCCAGTTGATTGTCCGGTGGACCTAGACACAAAACTGAACACAAATCCTTTTCTTTCTTTCTCTGCAATGCTATTAAGTAGCCTCTCCTAAATATATGTTCTCTTAAGCTGAGTGCATCCTATCTCTGATTCATTCTGTCAAATCTTTCTTTGATTCATCAGTTTGATTACTCCCCAGTTAGATATCACTTTCAAACATGACTGCTTCCTTCTATAAACTAATCTTACTTTCATTGCTTGGGATTAAAAGTGTATAATAAGGACATGTTTGCATTCCATCAAGATTACATGGACCTAGAAAATCTTTAGATGTGACCCTTTACCAGAGAAGACATGTTGCTGAGTAAAAATTTCTCTACAAGTGATTATGTCTTTATAACCTTGCAAAGAAGAGTTTGGTTTAGTATCAACATCAATAAGTATGTGCTATTAATACAGAATAGGAAATAATCAGAAAATTGTTTTATTATGAAATTGAGAAAGCTAGCAAAGTGAAATAAGAGAAATTATTATTTTTTTTTGTGATTACACCAGTTTTTATTGTAATGCCATTATTGATTTGTTGCCATAATAATGTAGAATGCACATTTCTTTTTTTTGTTTGTTTGTTTTGTTTTTTTTTTTCTTCATTTTTATTTCTGTTTTGTTTCAGAATATTCTCCACAGTTGAGTGGAGAGTGTGATACGACTTTCTCATGTACTCTGGTGCCTCACATTTGACCATGTCCCCTGGAGGGGGAGACCTGGTGGCACTCAGAGGAAGGACAGCAAGTAGCCAAGAAGAGACTTGATACCCTATGAGAATATATAGGGGGACGTAATCCCCCTCAGGAACAGTCATAGGGGAGGGGAATAATGGGAAAATGGGGGGGGGGAGGAATGGGAGGATACAAGGGATGGGATAAACATTGAGATGTAACAAGAATAAATTAAAAAAAAAAAAAAACAGACCTGTGGTCCATTACCAGACCTTGGGAGGTGTGTCTGTAGTGAGATCAGAAGTTCAAGGTTGCTCTCAGCTACATAGGGAGTTCAAGAGAAATTATTTTGCCAAGTAAACTTAAATAAGGGAAATTGACTTTTAATAATAGCCTAAAATACAATGTTGAAATATTTTAAATGAATACACTTCGTAGAAGTAGGATGCAATTTAGAAAGAAGAACAAGATCCACTGCTTAGCTTTATGAAGTCTAGAGCTAGGATCCAAGCAGAGATGGTAGCAATTGTTGTCATAAACAGTAGTTATTAATTCTAGAGAAAAAATTATGAGTAGGCTATTCATTGAGTCACAGATGTTTGAAATATGGTTTAAGGACAGTAAAGGTATCATTATGATGGATTTTTTCATTTATTTAAGAGATCAATGCATGTCATCTTCTCAAAATTACACTAACAGATATAACTACAGATCATTTAATAGAGCATAAAATATTTGAAGGAAGCATGATGAAGCAGTGCATCTGTATATTGGGGTAAACAAAGACAGAATATAAATGATATTTTCAGCTGGTCTAGAGACAATGATAAAAACCTTTTCTGAAAGATTTCATGTAGCAAATTGTCCCTTGCACCCATACTTGACACATTTAATTTCATGAAAAATATGTGCAAGTTGAAGTTTAAGACTGAGGCACCCATAGCTAATAATTCTCATATGTTTCCTTGACTTTCATTGGAAGCCTCATCAACCAAGGGTCTTTAGTTGATACAGTCTGCATTCACTGCTATTGTGGTCCTTTCCTCAAAGATGAGAAAGAAACATGGAACACTATTTTCTCTTCTAATCAAATGCTGATTTCTATTACTTACACCTTTATCTCCAGTATCCACAAACCTACAAAAGCTCACTGTAGACTGGCACAACTCTAGGATAAACTGCTTCTTTGCAAACAAGTCAGTGATGGAAACCAACACAGGACAAGCTCAGAGATTTGGAAAGTTTGCCCTTTTGTTTATCTTATCTCAGTATAACGATAACATCAGTTCTGTTAATTCTATTTTGTCCCTCTGCCCCTATTTTTGGCAGTTGCTATTCTAATACCTGCTAAGAGTTGTACATAACACACATAATTACTTAATTATATAGCAGTTGCATAGCACCAACCTTAAGAAGCTTTGGCTTATTATAATTTGCTTATACTGTAAATACAATTTAATACTCTGTTACATGGCAAAAGCTACAAAACATCAATACATTTTGTCAGAATGTAGATAAAATAACATAAATTATGAGCATAGGGGTTAAAACAGAAATGATTCTTGCAAGTTTATTTAATTAAATTACATTTTTGCAATAGATATGTCACAAGTATAAAATGACTAAATTTTCTTATCCTTTATGCTGCCAAAATATATTTTAAAGTAAAATGTTGGAAATGATCACGTATTTCATTTTTTCTCAAAATAATGAACTAAGCATGTTTAAAGAAAATAATTATTGCCCACACTGAACTGCTATTTAATTCCCATATCTTTTCAGTAGCTGGTATTAGAAATGGAATGGAGTTCAAAATTGTTGCTATAAATTCTTGTCTTTTATAGAAAGGATATTTTATAGTTGATTGCATGCTCAATGTCCCATATTAGCAATTCATCATTTTACAATATTAATATTCATTTTTACTAAATATGGAAACCTCACATAATCAGCAATTTCCTCATCAATTTGGGGAAATCAAAATCATTATTAAAAGTTAGTATAATATTAACAGTAAAATGCCATTCCTAGTTTAAAAATAAACAAGTCTTGATTTTCCTATTATGTTTAATTTTGCATGTTATTAGAAGAGAGAAAGTAATAATGTACTTCATAAATTATTTTAAAGATATCTAGTTATTATAACTCATTCAGCCTATGAAAATAAAGAAAGCAGTGAGGAGTTTCATCCTAAATATGCACAGATCAACCATAAATGTTCTAATCATATAAACCCTGGTTTTGCTCTTAGTTCACATTAGTCTCTTTTTATTTGCCTATCTGGACACAAAATTTCCAGGTAATCTCAATAATTAGTTTAATGGTACTACCTAGATGCTTGATAAAATATTCTTATAGATTAGTTGTGTATATAGCTGTTAGAAATGAATAAAGCTTGTAGCAATACAATCACATGTTTTCATCTAAACGCCAGCATCTCCTGTTGGTAAATAAAAACAAATGATTAGATGGCCTGAAATTTTCACAGAATTTTTGTGAATATATACTACATACTTTGGCGTATCCTGTGATTTCTCAACATGTGGTTAGTTAAACCGCTGTATACATTTAAAAAAGCTTAATAGTTGGGAATTTCCATGAGTACTGTCTCTAATATCTTACATGGGTATTCTCAGTTTATATTCCTTCTGAATGAGAAAGACTAGAACTTCACCAAAGAAAAACTTATGTCTAAATTATCCTCAAACATTACATGAACAAAAGATAATTTACTGATTATTTTGGAATAGTGGACCTGGGAAATACAAAATACGAATATTATCATATAAGATAATGACCAAGGAAATCAAGCATTATGAATGTTACACAAAGTTTTGCTAAATTCTCTGAGAACTGAAGCATAGTTTCTTTAACATACTTTATGTAATTAAACTCAAACAGTTCGTTTGCTGAAGGAGAACACTATGCACATATTTGTTAAGAAATAACAAGGCTGTTTCCCTCTGTTGTTATACTACTTTGGCATAATTGAAGCATAATTGAAAGGCATCAGTCCTCAAAAGACAGCTTTCTCTCTACTCTTCCTAGGCTTTGATAATTACTTTCCTCTTTATTTTAATTAAAAATAGTAATGGTGTTACTACTGTGAGTCCTGTAAAGTTGCATTATTGATTATGCTTTATCCATGTTATATAATAATACTTCTATCAAATGGCACATAATTATTTAAATTGAAGTTCTGCATCAAGTTTCTCTCATCAGATACAAGAGAACCCTGCAAAAGAAAGGGAAGATTTTAGGAGTCAGAGGGAATGTAGGGTACCAAGAAAACATGGCCCACTGAATCAATCTACCAATGCTGATAATGGGCTTACAGAGACTCAAGCACAGGCACTGGTCCTACGTGGGTTTGCACCATGCCCTCTGCTTATACATTATGGCAGTTACCTTTGTGTTTTTGTGGAACTTCTAAGAGTGGAAGCAGGTGGGACTCTGACTCTTTTGCCTACACCTTTTCTCATTTGTGTTGTCATTAGAGGGTTTTTTTTTTTTTGCCTATCATACTGTATTTTTTGTTGCTGTTGTGTATGGTTGTTGTCTCTTCAAGGCTGCTCTTTTCTGAAGGAAAAAGAATAAAGGGAGAATCTGGGAGAGTCAGAAGATGTTGGGGAACTAGGAGAAGTTGGGAGAAAGAAAACTGATTTGGATTTATCATGTGAGAGAAAACAATATTTTCAAGTAAAAGTATAATTTGCTTGAATCATCAACTCTGTGCAGGTAATCTGTTAGTTGTCTCTGTTGGTATTCTTAGGGAACTTCTATCTGCTTTGGGTCTGTATATCCTTTCTCCTCACTCTTCGTTCAGGTTGCCTATTCAATGTTTGTGTGTGGATTTCAGCATCTGCTTCAGGGTATTGCTGGGTGAAGCCTCTCAGAGGAGAGCTATACAAGGTTCCTGTCTGCAAGCATAGCAGTGTGTCCTTAATAGTGTCATGGATTGGCTCTCTCCCATGGAATGGATTTCAGGTTGGACCAGGCACTGGTTGGTCATTTCCTCAGTCTCTGTTCTATCTTTATACCTGCACTGTCTTCTACACAGGTTAAATTTGGGGCCGAAGTTTTCATGAGTAGGTTTGTGCTCCCTTCCCTCAACTAAGAGTCTTGTCTCAGTAGAGAGTAGATTCTTCAGTTTCGACGGCCCCTTCTACTAAAGATATCAGCCAAAGTCACCCTGTATGCAGAGAGAAGTGTTTATAGACTTAAAAAGAGAAGCTCAAACATATTATTAATAGGCATGTTTGGTGTATAGAAATGTCTCAATGAGGAGTGTATATATTGTTATTGAATATTTTTAAATTTTTAATTTATTATAATTTATTCGGATTACATTCTGATTGTTATTCCCACACTTATATCTTCACATTCTTACCATCCTTCCTTCTTCTGCCCTATTTCTTTTCCCTCTGAGAGAACAGGACCTCCTCCTCCACCATATGACCACAGCCTATCAGGTCTCATCTGGATAGCATGCTTCCCCTTCCTCTGTATGCCTGCATGCCCTCCCCATCAAGGGGAACTGATAAAATCATGGACACCAGAGTTTATGTCAGAGGCACTCCCCACTCTCCTCACAATGGTGGAGAATGAGCAGTCCATTGGCTATATATGAAGAGGGAATAGGTTTACAGCATGCATTGTCCTTGGTTGATGCAACCATTTGTGTGAAGTCCATGTGTCCAGTTCTGCTGGCCCCTAATGGCTCCTTATGGGGCTCCTGAACATTCTAGTTAGTTGATCAGTGGAATATAATTGAAGACTCAGAAATAAGCCCACACCTATGGACACTTGATTTTTTTCAAAGCAGCCAAAACCATACAATAGAAAAAAGATAGCATCTTCAATAAATGGTGCTGTTCTAACTGAATGGCTACATGTATAAAAATGCAAATGAATGCATATTTACCACCCTGAACAAAATTGGATCTGGACCCAGTGGTCCTGCTCAAACTATGGCACCAGCCAAGGACAATACTTGCAGTGAACCTCAAACACCTAACCAGATCTAGCTAATGGACAGGACATTCTCCACAGTTGAGTAGAGAGTGTGGACTAACTTTCACACGAACTCTGGTGCCACATATTTTACCACATCCGCTGGATGGGGAGGCCTAATGGCACTCAGAGGAAGGATAGCAGGCTACCAAGAAGAAACTTGATACTCTATGAGCATATACAAGGGGAGGAGGTCCCCCTCAATTACAGTCATAGGAGAGGACAGTAGCAAAAGAGGGAGGGAGGGAGGGAGGAATGGAAGGATACAAGGGATGGGATAACAATTGAGATGTAATATGAAAAAAATAGTAAATATATATATATATGTATATATATATATATATATATAGATTCAACATAAACCAGCCTTCAACTTATTGCCAAGAAATAACTTCCTGACCAAAACACCAGTATCTCAGGCTCTCAGATCAGCAATTAAAAAATGGGACCTTGTGAAACTGAAAAGCTTCTGTAAGGTCAACAGAGCAAAATGATGAACTATAGAGTGGAGATCATAACCAACCGTACATCCAACAAAGGGCTAATATGCAAAATAAAGAACTCAGAAAATTAAAAACCAGCAAATCACATAACCCAATGAAAAATGGGGTACAGAGTGATTTGATATTTTTATTTTATTTTATTTATTTATTTAGTTAGTTAGTTTTTTGAGACAGGGTTTCTCTGTGTAGCCTTGGCTGTCGTGGACCTGCTTTGTAGACCAGGTTGGCCTTGAACTCACAGCGATCCACCTGCTTCTGCCTCCCGAGTGCTGGGATTATAGGCGTGCACCACCATGACTGGCAATTTGATACTTTTAAATGTATAAGTT
This sequence comes from Acomys russatus, assembly GCF_903995435.1. NCBI lineage: Eukaryota > Metazoa > Chordata > Mammalia > Rodentia > Muridae > Acomys > Acomys russatus. Next base: position 31,581,658 of record NC_067154.1, on the reverse strand, counting down.
TTAAATTTAGTATGGATACCACATTTTTCTACTTACATATACTACAGACAGCTAAACAATAATTCCTAACTTTCAGCATTGCTATGACTTATATGTTTTCCTATAAACTGTTATGGTTAAGACCCACTGGTATACTTATAAATACATAAAAAGAGAGGGTAAGAGAGAATATAAAAGCAGGAAAGAGAAACACAGAAAAGGTCTGAGAGACATAAATTTCATAGGTGTTTTAAATGTTAATTCAATATTTTTACAGGTACAAAAAGATGTATTTTAAATAAGCATATCAACTACAAAAGCCATTACATTAAAAAATTGACTCGGCTGTTCATAATGAAAAATTTAAAATATCATTCAATATTAGTGGACTATATAATCCAAATTCAGTTCCAGTGTCTCACAATTAAATGGAATCTACTCTACATATCTTTGGAATTATTAATATATGACATATCTCACAAAGTTGTGTGTATTGGACCAAGCACCTATCCATTCTATATAAGCTCTCAGAATTGAACTATGTCTTTAGTATTTTAATAATTCACTGTATACATTTCCTGTAGAGTTATTTTTTTTTAATTTATTCACTTTACTTCCTGATTGTGGACCTCTCTCTAGGCTCCTCCTGGTCCCTCTCCCTCCTTCTTCCCCACTACCCCTGACCTAGTCCTCAGAAAGAGGGACCCTTCCACCTTTACCATCTGACCCTACCCTAGCAAGTCTCATCAGGAGTACCTGCCCCATCTTTCCTCAGTGGCCTGGCAAGGGTGCCCCAGCAGGGGGAAGTGATCAATGTCTGAGAGAGCCCTTGCTTCCCCTACTAGGAGACCTACCTGGAGACAGCGCTGCCTATAGACTACATCTGAGCAGAAGGTCTAGGTCCTCTCTATGAATATTTCTTGTTAGTGTATCAGTCTCTGCAGGACCCCATGGGGCCATATCTGTTGCCTGTATTAGTCTGCTTGTGGAGCCTCTTTCCCCTCCTTGTTCTTCTAATCCCCAATTCTTTCATAAGACTCCCTGTGCATCAAGGAACATTTATATAACTTTATCTTAGTGACTTTATATTTTATAGTATCTATTTCAGTAGGATTTGAGATTATAGTTCATCACTGAAAGTTATCATTTTGTGATAAAGATTTATAAGCTGCTAAATGAACTTAGGGCAGATGTAGAGATCATGTTAACACCTGGCTTAGACAGTATGGCTAATGATAATACAAATTCTTTATGGTACATTAACACTTTCAAAAATGAGTAATGTCCTGAGATTAACTGTACAGAAAGTTACAAATGAGGGTCAAAGGAAAATGTAATTTGGTGAAAGAATGTCAGCAATACAATTCATCTAACATGGTTCTATTAGATTTGTTGCCATTTGTGTTTTCCAATAAGCTTAATTTAAAGCATGTTCATGATGGATGGTATTCATTCTTTTCAGATATAAGTTATTTTTCTATTTGTTTGAATTAGAAATCTTTGTATCATATTCATCATTATGTGCCCAATTAACTTACCATATTAATACTCATCTTTGACCAGTCCAGGCAAGCTAAAAACTTTAATTTCTTAGTTCTCAAAAAGAAACTCTTTAAAACTAGGGTAAAGGCAAATAATTTATTCACAATATATTCACAATATAAATTGTGAATTTTCTTCTGAACTTTTTGGCATACTACAAAAATTCCATATAAACTTTATTTGTCTTCTTTTTAAATGTTCAAATTTATTAATAGTTACAATAAAAAAGCAAACTATTATTTGACATGATAAACTATTTGCTATATGCATTTCATCGCTGATTTAATGTAAAAAATATTCAATTGAATTGAGTATAAACCAAATAATTTTAATTTTTAAAACATAAATTGATTCTCAGGTTCAAATTAAATGAATATTTTTCTTTTGAAAGGTTTTGAAGTAATCTCTTGCTATCTTCAAAACTTTAAATTAATTAAAATGAATAAATGATATATCTTATGCTTAAATAGCAATTATATAAAACAATAAATATATGATCATATTTGGGTACAATATGGTATTGTATATAATTCCAAGATAAATTTTTGTTTTTAGTTATTATATCCCATTAGTTATGACCCATATGAAATCAATTATATTAACATTTTTATTAGAGTCTTATCCATATTAATGATAAGTTAGTTATTATAACTGATTTAAGACTATAGTAAATCTAACCTTCACTACTTATGTATTATTCTGTTTATTGTGTAGTTCTTGGTCTGGAATTCATCATGTAAATGTTCTTGTTGCATAACAGAATATATCAATATTTATATAGTTTGTCTACCAACAAACAAAAGAATATTGGACATACTAACTTACAAACATATGGTAAAATTAAAAATGAATTCATAATATTCATCATTGTTTAAGTTTCCAGAAAATTTCAATAAGCCACAGGGGAAAAAATTATATAAATTGTTCTGGAGTTTGGCTTGCAATGAAGGAACGTGATGCTAATGTTAATGTATGTTGGATTTTTGGAAGGATAATGCTACTTTAAAGTTCATTAATAATGGTGGTTTTCCAATGTGTGTTACACAAAAAAAGGGTTTTATTTTGCTTAAGAGTGTTAGTATAGCAAGCATACTGAAAATACATGTAATACCAAATGGAGTGTATTCTATTATGAATGTATAGCTATTAAAGGAAGAGAGGAATTGATGATAAATGGACCTATTCAGTTTGCGAAATATGACCTAAAAAGGTAGCTGCAAATGTAGAAAGAGGAAATTTTTGACCTTTCTTATTGCAAAGAATATTGCCTGCAGATGGGTATATTGCACATGGAAAATTAAACATCATCATTGTTTATTCCCAAGTATAAGATGAATATTATATGAAGTCCAAAGAATAGTATAAATATTCACATTATTTCATATCATCTTAGTTCAAATTTATAAATTGTATATATATATGTGCAAAGAAATAACATAAGCCAGTTAAAGAATATTTTAATCATCTATCTGTATCTATCTATCCTATCTGATATATATATATATATATCCTTATAATTCCTCCTACTCTCTCTCTCTCTCTCTCTCTCTCTCTCTCTCTCTCTCTCTCTCTCTCTCTCTCTGTCTTTTTGATACCTAGTCCCTCTTTTTTTTCTCCACAATGTTATGCTAAAAATCCTATCTATACATTCTAATCTTCTATTCTAAGATTGAAATTCACTCTTATACACACAAGACTTTTTTTCAGCACTATGAACTAAACCCAGAATTCTGTGCATATCAGGAAGGTGCTTTATCAATGAACAGCACCCTCAGGCACTTTTTGAGTTGATCATAGGGTGTGGGAATGTACTCTGTAATTCCGGCAAGCTTTGCTTTTGATGATCCTTTACCACAGCCTCCTGAGTAGCTGTAATTCCATATGTGTATCATGGTCCCCTGCTGAACTGCTTAGTAACAAGATAAGGCCATGATTATTTTTAATATGTATGTGCTTGTGTGTGTGTGTGTGTGTTACACATTATTTAGAAGAAATGATATTTACTTCAGTATATATTCAAAAGTGAGAAATTCATTAGAGGTCGTGAGAAATAAAGTGGAAACATTGCCTTGAGCCCTCACATTATTCATCTGGTTCAGAATGGAAAGTTTATAGTAATATATTAAATCACTAGTTATAACTGAAAGAAGATCTTAATATTGTGGAGTCCTGTAGCTTAGCAGGAAGTTAGGAATAAAGTTATAATATAGAGAAAATTTAATTTAGTATTCCAATAAAATTCCTGATTCAAATGTAACTCCTTTCCCATAAGTTTTAAAATACATTATTTTTCATTTGAAGCAGGTCTTTTCCATTACAAAGTTTTATTGGTACATCTGATTATAAAACTGTCTAGCCCAGGGGCCCTGCTAATCTTCTCTGTATCATTCTAATTTTAGTATATGTGCTGCCGAGACTTGATACCCTATGAGCTTATACAGGGGGAGGAAGTCCCCCTCAGTCACAATCATAGGGGAGGGGAGTAAGGGGAAAATGGGAGGGAGGGAGGAATGGGACGATACAAGGGATGGGATAACCATTGAGATATAATATGAATAAATTAATAAAATATAAAAAACTTTCTAGCGCATTGATTGAATCAAGTTATTATTAGATGATTTTACTTTGAAGATATGCATTTAAGAAGTAATAGAGATATTTAAGTGGAGATACAGTCTCTTAATTAAAAAATTTTCCTCATGTAGAGAATCTTTATTTGTCATCAGAAGGTAGAAATCCATTCCCTCAACTGTAAAGTCAAAGATAGGCATCAGAGGCAAATAAAAGCAATAGAAGTTACATAAAAATAAAATGAAGGAGAATGGTATAGAGGAATTTGCTGCTGAAACTATGGGGATTTTTTAAATATTGTATTCCTCAGTAGAGAATATTGCATGATTGTATTTACATACTTCTACATGCAGCCAATACATTTTACTACCACTCTTTATTAATGATGCTGGCTTTTTTCTAGTGTGTATTCCTGGCATCTTTATCAAAAGTTCGGCACAAATAGTTTCGTGGAAATACTTCTGGATCTTTATTTCAATTCCATTGATCTATATACCTAACTTTTACATTTAGCCTGATTAAATCTGTGTAATTTTGGTATTAAGTCCTTACTGTTTATTTATATGACATTTCATTGTGCATTGTGTGTGAAAATATTTTTAGGCTTGTTTTGAACTCAGGCAGGCCATTAAATGAATGAATAATAAAATAATCAGTTATTTTCAGTTGACTAGCATATTACTTTTTTAAATAAATTAATAATATCCTATAAACTAATTCCTAGATATCTTTATGATCCACAGTGACATTACGTATTTAAAGTACATTTCACTTAATTTAATGTATTTTGCTCATATGGTACTCATTAATTATATTACATGATTGCAAATAGTGTTATTTATCCACTATTCATGCCAATAATTGATAACAAATTAATAGAAATAAATATAAAATAAATCTTTTACCATACTTTTGCTTAAATAGGGGCTTGCACAGTGACACAGTGATTAAAAGCAGTGCTTTCTAACCTACATGGCTGCGGTTGATTCCCAGTGTCCATGTGGCAGTTTGCTACTATCTGTAATTCTACTTCAAAATGAACCAATACCCTCTTAGAACTCAGCAATCTACTCAACACCTGTGATGAACATACATACATTCTCACAAACACAAATACACACTAACTAAATATATATGTATTTTAATATATGTAATAAAATATTTTTTACTTAATAACTTTATACAAAAACTTAAAGAATATTTTGAAAACTTTGTCCTATTTCTGATTGACTCCTAATATTTACACATTTAGATCATTTAATATTGCTTAAATGTATATAACATTTATAAAATTCATTACCTGTAACCACATATTTTGATTTCAAATTTCACTGATGTTCAAGCTCAATCAGCCTTGAGCATACTTGTATCATTATTGTAATCATTAATTATTAGCAAAACTAAATTATGTAAAACAAGTCATAAGAATAGGTAACAGTAGCCTTTCTTTTCTCACTTTTCAATTACAAAAATACAAATACATTTTATTTTATATTTCACCCTGTTTATCTGAAATGTTGAATTTATTTCAGACAAGTTGTATGCCTAAAACTTTCAGTATATTGTTGAGATATTTAGATCAAATTTTCAAATGCCTGCCTATATTAGTAGTGTAGAAGATAATGTAGATATCTCCAGGGCTTACTGTGTTATGCTCAGTGGTCACTTTCCCCTGGTAAGGCAGCCTTGCCAGGCTACAGAGGAAGAGGTTACAGCTAATACAGATGAGACTTGATAGACTGAGGCCAGATATTAGGAGAACAGGGCTCTCCTGTCTGAGTACTAAGGAAGGGAGGGAGAGGGGATAAAAAAGAGAGGGAGATAAGGAGGGAATGAGGGAGGGGGCTACAATCAGGATGTGAAGAATTTAAACTTCAGAAAAAGCAGGTAACTTATATTGCTAATTCTACCATATGGGACTAGTTCTGATACTGGCTGAAATGTGAATGTCTAGGCATAGACAATGCTTCTTGTTGACTTTCTTCATATGGCATGAATGAAGACTTACAGATGTCTTTTTTTCCTGCTCATACAAAGAGCAGAAATCCAGCCTTAATTTTTCTGTGCATCACGCCCACCTTATACACTTATAATTTCAGGTCAGTATAAAGCTTTTGAGAAATTGTATGCTTTCAGAACAAAAGAACCAAACACTAACATTGGATCAGTCTATACAGGATGCATTCCTCACAGCATACTGGGCATCGACATCCTGTTCAGAGAAAGCGGTTGAAAAGAAAGAAGGGGGGATATAGAAATATATAGGGAAGATAGAACAACAAGTAGATTAGTGATCTACTCCTCAACTGAATGCCTCAGTTGTAACTCACAGGACATTTTTAATTCACTGGTATAGAATTTTGTGTATAGATGCAAAATAAGTTCTAGGTACAGTGGTATAGAATTCAAATGTAAGATTATTTTTTATACACTATACATATGTACATATATATATTTCTACTCTAATTTGATTTATTGTACCCATATAACTCAAGTATAATACAAAGTTTACCTCCACCTCTTTGAAAGTGCTATAGCAAGCTGTTCAGGAGAAATACCTTATACAAATTAAATGTTAGTAGATTAAATCATGGTCATGTCAATTGCTAGTCTGCTTTTATCACAAGAATATTCATCTTAGGTGCAGCAGATAAATATAAAATTATAGAAAGTTAAGGTCTTCAAAAACCCCAGAGACATGCAGAGTATTGCATTTTAAAATGTTTTTATTTCTTTAAAGATTCATTGACAATGAGATGGTTTAACACCTGGCAACACCCAGTCTACTTCAAAGAAGATGATGAGCATCAAACAGCACTCTTATGGACATGGTGTCAAATATGGCAAACTAGCCACTGGGAAAAAAGTCCTCATTTCTAACACAGACAGAATTCTACCTAAAAAAAATCAAGCTTGGATACATGCAGAGTCGATGACCAAACTCTGCCAAAACAGAGTAAAGCAAGTCCTCAATAATTCCTTCCTCACAAATATGTCTGTCAGATATATTGGGCCAGAAGGCTGAAGAAGATGTTCCAATGTTATAGAGAGTTTTGGGTGAGTATTCAGGTAGAAAACTATCTTTATCACCTTTTCATTTGGTAAGCTACTAACCTACACTCCTGGCATACTCAGATAATCATGTTTATTTCTTCTCAAGTCTGTGTGGGAGATGAAGACCAATTATCTTAATTTTACAATGAAGCTTAATTGTTTAGGGGTTAAGATGTTTTTAGGTCTAGATAGATAATCTAAGTTGATAATGACAATATGTGATGGAGATTGATTTACATTTATAAATTTAGACACTCCAAGATAGAAAAGATGTCTTCTTCAAGGCTGTCAAATACAAATAGCCAAAACACTATGAATGTAACATTTATATAATTCCTGATTGTGTCATGGTTCTTCTTGCTATAGGTAATATATTGTATACACATGTAATAATATAAAAGTATATGTAAAACTTTAAAAAAAAATACATGAGAATAAAAAAAGAAGATAATGTAACAAAATTTGTTTCTAAAATCAATTTATTAACACATCATTTGATGTGTTTGAGAAGCAACTAAATATGAAATTAAATAACTACCTTTATCATTAATATCTTGGTGGTGAGATAATTTATATATAATTTGAAATACTACTCTAATTTGGTTTATTGTACCCATATAACTCAATTATAATACAAAGTTTACCTCCACCTCTTTGAAAGTGCTATAACAAGCTGTTCAGGAGAAATACTTTATACAAATTAAATGTCCACTTTGCATTTATTAAAAGAACCTGAAGCCAGATACCTCCCTATCTCTATCAAGGTATATCTCTATATGAGTAGCCTGTTCTCACATGAAGGTTGAAAAGGAGTGTCCTATTTCTTGAATAGGTGCTACTCATTTTTTTCTGTAAAGCTAATATAATTGAATAAAATAAATCGTGTCCTACTTATTTTAACAGACCCCGTGGCATGAATACTGAATTCTTCTACAGACTTGTCTGCTTCACCTCTTTGAACAAATAAGTATATGTTTCATGACAAATGTTTAACTTTGACCAATATATTAATATCCTTTATTGAACAATATGTGACAACCTTGACTCTAATTAACTTGACAACTGCTAATAACATAGAAGGGTGATTGTTATTTGATGTAATTGCCTTGGCAGTGTTGCTTTCTGAAATCCAATAGAGATTTTATTCACTGTACTTTGATTTTCTAATATATCAGTTTGAACTCTAAAAAGTAACAGCTGAGACATTCATTCCTTTTGACTACAAATACCTTCAGAATTGATAGGGAGGCTGATTTCAATGACATATTCAATAAAAAGTTCCCTTTTAAGATTTCTTAGTGGCAAACCCCAGTGACAAGAAAGTCACATGAATTCCTATAAAAATAAGAAAATAGAATTCTTCATTGCAATTTCAACTTCAATAGAAATGAAAATAGAGTTGAAGATTACATATTGATTTACATTGATTTCTGGCATAAGTATATTCAGAATGTATTTTATATATAGAATGCTTCCTTGAATAAATTTAACATCAATATGAAGCATATTCATTTGTAGTTCATAACAAATTAGAACACATGAACATATATATTCTCAAAATAAAATAAAAAGTGAATAAAATACAAACATATTGAATTACTACATTCAAAATAACTAGAACTAATGCCTATAAATGATTGTCATTATCCCTGTAAAGTTACAAAGATGTCAAGTTTCAATTACAATAACAGTACAAGCACTTCATGGCTGTAATGAACAATTGATTTTAAGATATTCTATAACATTACCATTTTATTATTATATTTATATTATCAAGCAAAATGATGCCCAAATTAAGTAAATTAGTATAAATTTCTAGGTACCACTAAAATGATACTTTTTATATTCCACTTGCTGTTTTATCTGTGGTCATTTGAGTATGAATAGCCCCTGTAGGAAACAAACTCCCTGCTTGGTCACCAGGGAGTGTTACTATTTGAAAGAATTAGAAGAAGTAGCAAAGAAAGTTTGTACCCTTTCTGTGTTTCAACAATCTCATAACAGTTTGAATTTACGTTAACTGTTTGTGCAAATTGATGAATAATATACAAAGAAGACACACAAAATGTGTATTTTACTAATGTAGTTTGAACAATGCTCCTCTTAATATAAGTCAAATCACCTGATAATACTCATAGTTCTACAAATTATATCTGATTACTTGTGGTGACTTACATAGACAGCATTTGATTCAGTAGACTCAAAAAATAAAGACTCACGAATTTAATACCTACTCCTAATACTAAGTATCCATATTAGCTCCTATTCACCATATAGTAAGACTCACTTACTCAGTACAGAGTTATGTGCAAGCAAACAACAGATTAGTGTTTTGAGAATAGCAGAGTTTCTAACAAGGCTTCATTAAAATATTACAATTAAATCCATTGAAATTTCCACAGTCTGTGTATAGCATATAAGACATTTTTTATGATCAGGAAAGAGATAAAATCACCGTATCTTTTTCGCTTTATAAATTAAGGACTCTGTGAGTATAGATTTATGGGACTATAAGGCATTCAATTAGAATTTCTTCAGTCCTACTCAGTAAGTGTGGTGTGTGCTTTTTCTGGTTTACTTTTACAGTATCCAAAATGTAAAATAACAGATGGAGGAAATGTATCTTTCTTCAAAGCCACAGGGAGACAATCATAAACTACGAATATGGTGGTTAAAAAAACTAAATGCCATACAATTCATCAAACTTCTTTCTTCTTAAAACTTTTGATCTCTAAGTGTATGTTTTAATAGCCTCCCAGAGGGCTCCAATGATTCTCAATTCACACTTTGTTCAGTGGGTCATTCCATATGTTTATGAATCTCTGTATAATGAAAAGTTTCTTGACATCTGTTTTACATTCATTTGAAACCCATTTGTGACACTTTCTTTTGTTGATGTTGCAAATGGAAAAATATGAACTGAAGTGTGTTATGCTTTCAGTACGCAAGCATCATAAAGAACATATTTGTTTTGTAATTTTCAAGTCTTGATGTTTACAGAACTTTTCCTCTTCCTGTTCATCATTGTTATTCCCCCTCCCTGTTTCTATAATAGATCTATTCTTATTCGTCTTTAAGGCCAAATGCTTTCTCACATGACCATGAGTCTATCTATCCCTGTATCTTTTGGAAGTCAATGTCCTGGTAATTATATCCTCTTCTCTCAGAGTAACGTTTCCCCTTGTCTTTTAATTGCTTTATTTAACAAGTTTTCCTCTTGCTACTTCAATTTCACTAACAATAAGAATATCTCTTGACCTTATTTTCTCTCCTGGCTGTAGCTCCAATCCATACTGTTTCTGTGTCACAGGAGTCATTGAATGTATTCCTGTATCCTGACCCCAATTTAACTAATCCCTTTCTTAAATTTATGAAGTTATTTTAAGAAATTGTTTTCCTATGATGGTAAGTAATAATTTCCACATTCCTAATCCGCTGGAAAAAAATATCAGTTTTTACTGTATTTGATAGTTTTTGTTAGCTTTGAGCTATTTGATTTCTCGTTTCTCATTTTAAAAATGTTCCCTCCTTGGTTTAGCTGTTCTACATAACGAGGCACGTATTCTGATGTCTGTGGTTTTAGCTACTACTTTATTTTACTATAAGCAAAACTTCTGGTAGAAATATCTCAAGTAAGAAAGAATTTGTGGATTGCAGTTCAGAAGTTTCAATGTACTGTGGCAGGTATAACCTAGCAGTGTGGAGGAAAAGCTGCTCATGCAGAGGGAAGCATATGTCAGAGAGGCCAGCATCTGGCCAAGGTTAACCTTTCAATAGCCCTTTTCTGGTATCTGTTTGAACCAGATGGGCTGCATCTACTAAATTGTTGGAGAACTTTGGATTTTAGTATCTATACTTAGTTTTAGAGGCAAGTCACCTTGATGACATTAGTAAGATTATGTAAGCTAGTATTTAAAAACAGAAATTTAGCTTACTGATGGTAAATTATTGAACTTAGCCTATCTATAGAGTTTTGAGATAATAACACATAATAGATATATATAATCACATATAAACAATATTTCTAAATTTATAGACAGATGGTTTGAACGATGGATACCAAAGAATCAGCTTAGGCTGTTGCTGAGACATAAAAATCCCATGGCTTACATTTTGCAAGTTGGAGGACCAGGAAATTTTACAGCTACAACAGAAATATTTCATTTTCGAAAATGTTATTGCTCTGAAAAGTTTCTGGGTAAACTGATTACAATAGCTACTACTTTAACATATATAGATATGGAGATGTTAGACGGTAACTTTTCCCAAAAGATTACAAAAATTTAGCGTGACAAGAATCAAAAGCATTCTGAGAAAATGTGAGGAAACTGAAAGAACACATCCACTTAAACTCATACAGTTCTTTTTCTTATTTTTTCCTTCAGGCTTCAGAATGTTTGCCTATGCAAATCTCTCTCTCTCCCTCCCTCTCTCTCTCTCTCTCTCTCTCTCTCTCTCTCTCTCTCTCTCTCTCCTCCCTCTCTCTCTCTCTCTCTCTCTCTCTCTCTCTCTCTCTCTCTCTCTCTCTCTCTCTGTGTGTGTGTGTATGTGTGTGTGTGTGTGTGTGCACACATACCCATACATGAGTGTAAAGACACCACAGAGTGTCACTTGAGCTAATTCCTCTATACACACTGCCTTATATTTAGATAGTCTCTATCCCTTAAGGTTGAAACACTCTGTTTTAGGTAGACCAGCAGTAAGCCTTAGTGTCATTAGCTGCTACATTTTACAACATTTACTCTAAAGGATAAATATGATGGTCATGTGTAAATTCTAATAGCAATATATCCTAAATAGAAGTTATAAGTTTCATGTTTATAGAGTAGGGTGCGCCTGAAAAGTCATTATACATACTAATGAGAATAGAACTTTGCTTTCATAAAGAAAACAGTTTTTATTCAATAGTTACAGACTACCACAGAAAACTACAAGCCAAAACTGAGTTTTTGAGCCAAAGTCTGTCTGATCTATCTATTTACAGCACAATTCTACCACCTAATGCAAATGATGCAGATGACCTTAGCATATCAGGTTTTTGTGGGGGGACTAGTGACCATAATTTAGGTCTTTATGCTACCAAAATCAGTGTAGCTTCAAAGCATTGAAATTATGTAGAGTAGCAAAAAGAAAGTAATCACATTCATTAGGGTCATTCTTGCCGTTTAGGGTTATATCAAACAATGGTATATCTATTTCTTTTTCAATGAACTTTTTAAACTCTCTGTGTTAAAAACAGGATTCCTAGATGGCATATAATTAAAGTAGACCAAATACAGAATGCCATTAAATCACAAAACAAAACAACCTTTTAGATGAAATCAAATAATATAGCCACAGTTGGTAGACTTATTCCCATCAGCCATCACATCTCTGGTAAAAATCAATTTTATCAAATCTCAAATTCTAAACAATTAAGATCCCATTCTTTAAAACAGAATGAACATCTCTGATCAAACGGAAGAGATATAACTGTCTAGTACATTGTCATGATACTATATATCTATCAGGGGTGACCATATGAAGGCTTCCGGTGGTGACTATACTGTCTGTATTGTAGTTGATAACTAGGTTCCTATCTCTGCTGTGGGTAATTGTTACCCCCTGATAGTCCACGTCACTGATTAAAGTGATTGTCACTTAGCCACCCTTGTCTGTTATTCCTACCTCTAAACTCTTATCATGCAGGTAATGTCTTTTTTCTTTGATTGCCACAAGCTCTCCTATTCCATTCTCCAATAACTGGAGGGATACTGAGGAGAAGGCTTTCAGCATGTCTTGTACTCTTCATCATCTTATGTGAATCTGGTTGTAAAGATCTCTTCCAAATTTGTAATCATTTCAGAAGTAACTAATCCTGAAATTTTGAATAATTTTTAAGATCTTTCCTTGTGATCCACTGGAAGGACCTTAGGTGTCCACAAACAGCAACCCACGAAGCTGTTTAACCTAAGCAAATGCACAGGTGGCCCATCTGTATTTTAGGCTCAGAAGACAAAGGATCCCTGAAGAAATCAGGCTGGAGTAATAGAGGAAAACTCAAGACAATAATTTTGGGCCTCCACATACCACACACATGACCATACATTCCTACATACTTTCATAATACATAAATATATGCAAGAGAAAACATTTTTAAAGATCATGTTGCTAATATCGGGACAGTTAGAAAAGTAGAACTCTAAGAATGAAAGGACATTACAATTACTCATGAGCCTGAGAGAGATTTGAAAAACAGTTATTTTGTAGCTGGCCATTGGTAGTACGGTGGCGTTGCTGAAATCACACCCTCATTTTGCTTAGGTAGTGGCATGGGTTTCGTGATAAGAGATAAGTGCTTGTGGGCCGGTAAGACTAGTTAGGGAACTCAGAGGTACTGTCTGGATAAACAATACTTGCATTCTAACCATTCTTTGCATTGCATTCCTTACTACAGAAAGATAGATTATAATAGTCACAAAAATATACATCCTAAGTTTAACAGATAGATATGAAAAAACAACAATCAGAGGGTGAGAAGTTTTTAGGTCAAGATAGATGTTTTAAGTTGATAGAGATGACAAATAATCTATATTGATTTACATTCAGAATTTAGACTCATCAAGATAGGAAAGATGTTTTCTTCAAGGTTGTCAAATTCAAAGAGCCAACATATTATGAATGTAACATTTTTATAATTTCAGATTACTTTGTGGTTCTTCTTGCTATATGTACTTTATTGTATTTAGGTATAAGATAAAGGTGTATGTTAGAAAACAAAAAATAATAATAATAAAGGGAAACAAAAACTCTCTATCAACAAACCACAGAAGCCATAATATTTACACAAAGAACTTTAGAGTTAAAAAAATAAAGAATATATTATTAACATTATAATAGAATGAACCCTGAAAGATAATGCTGAATTAATTTTATGCTGGCCATCTACTGCTGGCCATGAACCTAATCTTAAGAGCAATTTCTGTTCTCACTGTGACTTCCTCAAATAAATCTAATTTTTCAATTAAAAATGGCTATCCAGTTTCTTATTTTTAAAGAGGAAACATTAAGAATGTTGACTCTTTATTTCAAATTTGTAAATAATTCTATAACTACAATTCAGCTTCTGAGTGAAGCTTTCTGAGAAAATATATGTTTGGTTCAATTTAGTTTATCTTTTAAGTTTAAGCCTCATGAGGGAAGACAATAGCACCAGTAAATCTACTTTTACCTTATAGCTTCCATTATGCACAATACCAGTTTCAGTTTGTGAAAGGACCTACTTAATAATAAAGGTACTTATAATAATTTGATATAAATGCAGAGGTATGAGTTTGATACATGGCTAATAATTTCCAATGTTTAAAAACCTAAAAAACCTAGTATTATTTTCAAAATATACCTCACAGTGGAAAAAAGGCATTTTATAGCGTTTCATAGCATTTCATATTAATATGAAATTAAGTATTTTAAAAACATAGTAAAAATGATGATAATCAGTGTACAGAGCATATGTGCGTGTGATTTTTTTAATGTAGTGCTTGGTTTGAATGACAATGCCTTCCACAGATTCAGATATTTGAACACTTGTTCATCAGTTGTAAGTACTGTCTAGGGAATTTTAAGATGATCAGTTTGCTGGGGGAAATATGCACTTGAGGTAGGCTTGGAGATAAAAGCCTCCTGTCCATTCTTGTTAGTGTTTCTCTGTTTTATGCTTGCATTTAAAGATATAAGTTTACTACTACTTTTGACCTGCCTGCAATTTTCTATGACTATCATCCATAATAGATTTGTAGTCTCCTGTAAATGTAACCTAAAATAAATTCTTGCATAAGTTTTATTTTGGTCACAAGTGTTTCCTTGCAGCAAAGAAAAATTAACTTATACAAACATTTAATGAAGAAATTACAATTCATTTATTTGAGCTGCATTGGAAATTGATTCTAAAAAGGCATGGCCATTGTCCAAGAAATGTGAAATTTTACTATTTAAAGACATTTCATTATCACCATAAATCATACCAAAGTTTTCACATAGAGCTGACCTGTATATTTATCATTAGTTTCTATTCTCTGTGTTATTCTATCAAATGAAATTGTAAAATATTGAAAGGAGATAAAATAATGAAGTTTAACCAGTATGTTATGCTAGGTCTCCTGAACAACATTTTTAACAACTAGCATGGATACACATTTGTTTTATTATTGTAAGAAAGTTTTAATAGTATAGTACTAATAACAGACTATTAATTTAACAACTTGGACTTGAATGCTATTAAGAATAACCTAGTAGCACTCAGTGATGATTATTCCTTATTTTTTGGCCTAGAATTCTAATTATATTTTTTATAATTATAAAATAATTAAAGATAAAGTGTAATTTTCAATTGTTGTAATAAGTAAGATAAAGGCAAGTTTGAATATCAGTTTATGTCAGTCTAAAAACAAAGGTCATATTAATAAAATAATCATTTCCATCTTTTGATGAGTTCTGTGAGGTAATACACATGAAATCCACATACATGTGCCCTAATTTGTAAAATACCTAAACTTTTATTATAACTCTAGGCTATCTAGATTGTAAAAATTAAAATGGCTTGTGCAAACTAAATAAAGGAAAAATTAAAAACCTAGCTACAATTAAGAATGAATTCCTGAGACCAGTACTAAAAATATATATCAACTGACTGCTTAGCTACACACTCACTTTTATAAAATATGCTGCAGTTACATAATGGTAACACGTTTCTTTTGGAAGGACCATCCAGTAAGAGGTACCTAAACATTCCCTACGTATCCATCTTTCTTGAAATCTATATAAAAATGGTCTTCCAGGTATAACACTTGCTCTGGAATATATGGATATAGAGAAAAGGAGCTGCTACAGAGAGCTGAGGATATATCTCAGTTGGTCATCCATTTGGCAGGAAAGCCTGAGGATTTAAGTTTGATATCCCAACTTTGTGTAAAAAGGTTGACAGAGTGACACATTCTAGTAGTCCCAGCTCTAAGGGTAGAGCCAAGTAGATCCTGGGACTTAGTTGCCATTCAGTGTAGCTGTAATTAAGAAGATTGAGAGCAGTCAGAGTCGCTTTCTCAAAATTGTATCAAAGCAAGATGTGGCATTTTGTTCTGGAAGTACTAGCAAAATAATATTCTGAATCATGCAATTATTTCAAGCACGTTCCTAAGCAAATATGATCTCGTTCTACCTAGGTGATGTGGGTATAATCAGCAGAGTTCCTCTGCAAAGCAAGAGTGCTAAAACAGAGAGCTGCCATGACTGATGTAAGAATCAGAAACCTGTGTCTTTTTACTGGGGAGTTGAGTCCATTGGTCTTGAGAGATATTAATGACCGATGGATGTTCGTTCCTTTTTGTGTGATGTTGGGGTGGTACTGTGTTTTTTTTTTTTTTTTCATTTATTTTAATTTTGTTGTTGTTGTTGTTTTTCTTGATGTTGTGAAGTTATTTATATCCTGTATTTTCCTGGGTGTAGTTAACTTCATTGGGTTAGAGTTTTCCTACTAGTATTTTCTGAAGGGCTGGGCTTGTGCATAGACATTATTTAAATTTTGTTTTGGTCATGGAATGTCTTGTTTTATCCATCTCTGGTACTTAAAAGATTTCAGGGCTAGCATCTCTGGTCTCTTAGGGTCTGCATGACATCTTCCCAGACCTTCCTGGATGTCTGTTGTCTTTTGCGAAGTCAGATGTGAGTCTGATAGGTCTGACTTTATATTTCACTCATCTCTTTTTACTTTCTGACTGCAATATTTTTGTTTTGTACATTTAGTGTTTTGATTATTAAGTAGAAATGTTGAGGGAAGCAATTAAGGATCTGGAAGAGAGAGGAGCTTCACAAGAAGACCAGAAATTGGTAGGGAAGGAGGGCTCCCCTTTTGTAAGGATGACGGGAGGGAGTTAGAGAGAATAGGGAGGGAGTGTGGAACCAGGAGGAGATAATGATTGGGATGTAAAGTGAATAATTAAAAAATGAAATCTCGTAAATAAATAAGCCAAAAAATTAGGCACACATCTAAGAAAAATGATACAATATAATACAATAAAATAGATCCAAACCAAACAAAGCAGAATATGACAAAACAACCAAATAAGAAACTAAATCAAAGATAAAGCACAAGCAACACATAAAGATACAAAGAAACACATGATTTTCATACACAGGAATCAAATATAATAAAAAACCAAATTGAATGCAATATTATAAACTCAAAGAACCTGTAAGGCAGAGACAAACAAAACAAACAAAGCAAAACATCATTTAACACCATGCAACAATAACCTCCATAGATTCCATTGAGTTTGTTTTGTGTTGGCCATCAAATGCTGAACATGGTATCTACCCTTCCCCTCATTTTATTATTAAGTAATGTTCAAAATCTATAAACTTAAATATAACATTGTTATGGTTTTTAAGGAAGTTCATAAGTACTTGGCCTAAGTTGGTCCTGGTGAAACATGCCTTTAACGCTGGTGCTCTGCAAGGCAGAGGCAGGGCAGTCACTGTGAGTTTGAGGCTTGCTGGATCTACAAAGAGTGTCAAAGTCAGTCAAGGCTACACAGATAAACCCTGTCTCAACAAAACAAAACAATATTAAAAGACTTGGTCTAAATCATATGACTTGTTAGCCTGCGACCATAAAGTGGGGGAAGAAATCTCTCTCAGACATAGACCTAAGGGAGGGTAGTAGGGTGGGGTAGGAGGGTAGGAGCACAATTGAGTTGTAATCTGAATAAATTAATAAAAAAAGAGTTTAAGAATAAAAAAGGAAATAACTACTTTGATTTAATATGTGTTATATTTCTTGGAAAATAATTTAGAATGTATAAATAACAAATGCCATAATGATTTAATTAGATGATGTGTTCAAATTTATTTAAAACTTACATTCCATGTATGAATTAAAGGTGATTGTTTTTTTTTCATATGTATAATTGAAATGTATGTGACTGTATAATGATGATATTTTATATGAAAACATATTAGAGATTGAGCTCATTATAATTTGCTGAATTTTCATACGTTTGCAACTTGGCCCTGACTACTCACCTAATTTTTGGACCAGTAAAGTAGAAATAGATATTAAATTTTTCAAAGAGAAAGAATACATTAGTAGGATGGATGTTTCTCATCGGTAATATTTATTATCTTAATCCACAATGAGCATAAAAAGGTAGGATGAGTCAATTTAAGAGCTTTCTAAAATAATGTTAATTGTATGTTTACAGTTATTAATTTTATAAAATAGTGTTGTTAATAGTGGCATTTTAATAAATAAGATACTTATCTTTCCATTGTCATTTTTATTCCTTTAGCTGTTCTGTAGATTTCCTTTGTATTCTCTAGGATGTATTTTACCCAGCATGTTAGGTTGAATATACAACCATTGTAGAATAGCAAAAATAAAGTAATTAAAATGATTAAAAGAATCTTAGGTATTCATATGTTTGGAGTAAGAACATTTATCCAATATTTTAACATATTTAAAGAATAATTTAAATCAACATTATTTTTATTCATGATATATATATATATATATATGCATATCAGAGATTTTTGTGAGCTTTTATTTTATGTGGCTATTTTTAATCCTTTGCCAATATTTTCTTAGTTCAATCCTAAATAGTCCATCCTTTGATAGTGGCGGCTTTTATTGTACACTTTTTTACAACTTGAAGAACAGATTAAAGTTGATGAACTGTATGGTGAAAATATTCTAATATTTCCATACACATTTGGCAAATGACATTGCCAAGGATTTTTCAGCAATAACTTACACCAGCCCGGGAACTAAGGTTTAAATGAAATGTTTTGGGAATGCTTGCCAATAACAGCATAATTTCTCAATTTTTGTTGTTGAGTATACAACAAATTTGAATACAGTAGCAGGACAAAATTAGGAACAGTTTACATTGTAATTTAATAAGAATTCTTGTGCAGTAGTGCTAAAAGAAAAAACTCAACATCTCCTAATAAATTCATATCTTTGGGTTGATCTTTGCTTTGTTATTTTGTATCTTGGCATATTAGAACTATATTAGTTGACTCTATTGTGCCTTCTTGAAGAAATAATAATTTTGTTCATTAGATCCATAAATATAAATGTGTTTGTAAATTGACAGTGTGTATGTGTCTGTGTGTGTGTACATAAAGCTATTTTATTTTTTTCTATTTTGTAAATGCGGTAGAACTATAGTTATATAACATTGCTCATGAGTCTACAATCTTAGTTACAGATTAATATAATGCCAAATCATTATTTCTTCCACTCAAAGAAGCACATATAATTACCTCTCTAATGGAAATCAATTTTAATTTTATTTTCAGTCTATCTCTTTTTGTCATACAGTCTTCCATCATTTCACCTAATTTTTAGCAATGATTATATCTTTTTTTCATAATCTAGTCTAGGGCATTGATTATATTCTCATTCTTCAAGTCTTATTTTTTTTATATAGGTGATGAAGACTCTAATTTTTTTCAACAATTCTTGTGTTCTACTCTATCTCCTGTTGTATTATGTGCCATTGCTAGTGTAGATATAGAAGTCTTTAGAACACACATAAATGTTCTACCTATGTGACAAAATTTTATATAGTGACATTTTCTCAGGGGACTTGGTCGATTTCACAAATTCCACAAAAACTTGTGGGTCATGCTGCACATAATAATGCAGACATATGATCAACATTATTTTTATATGAGGATGTATTATAATTAGTCTATAACAAGTATATGCTTTCTATTTTCTTATTAGTAATTGATTCAAATCACAACTGTAGAAAAGCTGTTTAAACGTCACCTCTATTCCATTATGTGTAGGACACAGAGTCCTTTCTGTCCACTGCTATTATAATCACCAGACACATTCACGAGCAGATGGGAAGCTGAGAGATTAATCAACAGTTTAGTTACACATTATGTGAGGCACTGCATTAACTTTAACATCTGCTTCTCTCCTCAATTTCTGTAGTGGGCTGAACTAACATTCCTGAAGCCTGCACATTAGCTTTCATTCATCACCTTCCATACTGCTCAGTTCAATGGGGTACACTTCGTCTTTCTCCTGTGGTCTGGTACTTTTCTGAAGCATTGATAAGATAATTCTGAGCCCCACCAGATGAGCCAGGTTGTGTTCTTGTTTGTTTATATGTGCCCCAAAACTTTAAAATACCTCTCATCTTATTTGCTTAGTTGAGATGAAATGATTATGGGCAAACACACGCTATTTTACTTCATTTATTATAGAATTTGGCAGTCTGGCTTTCTTTATTTTGACCACTGTAACATACAATTTAATCTTTTATGTCTTCACATATAATTTTCATGTATACAGAAGTCACTATATTAAATCTATTTTATTTTACTTTTATTATTTTTATCTTTTTACCTATACATTTGTAATATAACTTATATACAACAAACTGCCTACAACAAGAAGAACCAGGAAACAATCAGGAATTATATAAATGCTACATTGGTCATGTTTTGGCTATTTGTATTTGGCCATCTTGAAGAAAACATCTTTGCTATCTTGGTGCATCTAAAATAGTTAATATAAATCAATATCTGTCATCTCATCTTTATCAACTTAAAATATCTATCTAGACAGAAAAATATCTTAACCCCTAAACAACTGATTAATTGTAAAACTAATCTATCTGGTCTTCAACATCAACAGAGACTTGTCAAGGAATAAAATTAATTATCTGAGTAGACAGGAAGTTCAGGTTAGTAGCATCCAAAATGAGAAAGTGACAGAGACAAGTTGTTGCCTGAAAAGTCACCCAAAACTCTCTATAACATTGGAGTGTCATCTTCAGCCTTCTGGCCCTGTATAGCTGACAGACTTATTTGTGAGGCAGGAACTATTGAGGACTTGCTTACCCTGTTCTGGCAGGGTTTAAGTGTCAATTCTGCCTGCACCCAAGTTTGCCCATTTTTAGGCAGAATTCTGTCTATGGCATAAATGAGAACATTTTGCCCAGTGGCTGGTTTGCCATATTTGAAGACATCTCCATAAGGAGGTTCACTGATGCTCATAATCTTCTTTGAGATAGATTGGGTGTGACCAGGAGTTATGGTTGTTTTCCTGAGCTATAGATGGTTATTTTTATTGGGAGTTGATTATAAGTTATTATTGGTCTTATTCAGAGAGAAAATAAGGTTGGTCTCTCTTCCTTTAACTTTCTTTCTTTAGGTTTGGAGACAGGTGTTGAAGAGAAAGGGGAATACAGAAATATATAAGTATGATAAGACAAAAAGTGGATTATTGAATATACTCAACTTAAGACCTTAATTGTTACAACATTACTTTTAATTCACTGGTATAGAATTTTTTTATATTGATGCAAAATAAGTTGATTTTTGATACATTGGTAAAGATTTCAAATTTAGAGATCGTTCTTCATACACATTATGTATGTATGTATGTATGTATATATATATATATATATATATATATATATATATATATTTCTACTCTAATATGAACTATTGTACGTATACAACTCAACTATAATACAAGGTTTACTTCCAGTACTTTGAAAGTGCTACAGCAGGATGCTTACAATAATTAAGCAATATTAATTAATTGTTATTTAATCAAATCAAAATCATCATTTACTAGTCTATTTTTATCACTAGAATATACATCCTAGGTTTTAAATACAGATAAATAAGGTAGAATAGTTAGATAAGGTCTTCAAAAACTTCAGAGACCTACAGAATATGGTGTTTAAAGATGTTTTTATTATTTTAAAGATTCTTTAACTTTTCTATTTTTGAAGACTGAAAAAAAGAGCTGTGTTCCACAGAAATTGTGAGTCAATTTGCAACCACAATCAGGTATTACACGCAGTTCAGAAGGTCAAATCTATAAGTCCAAAAGCAAGGGTTAGAGTGTTACGGCTCTTGTACAATGCCTTGTCTAAAATGATCATCTTCTGATTGTATCATCACACAGTGGGAATACACAGAGAGATCATTTTTTAATTTTTAGTTTTATACTACATAATCCTATCCAAACAGTTCTAACCTCGTGGTTCACTTGCCTCTTAAATGCCTGACTTTTAAAACAAGTTTTATGATTTTTTTTTGTAAATATGAATCTTGTTTAACAGTACAATTCCAAATATTGTCCTATTAAATGATTGACTTGATTTCTTAATGAAATCAATTATTTTCATTATTTTAATACTAATGTGTATATATTGAGTACTGTGCCTATTTTTTAATGTATGTAGATGTTTATAGGTGTACCTGTATGTTATGAATATAAATTATGCAGTATGACTATATATACAATAAATACTTATATACATGTACCTACTCTGTCCTCCAAAACAATTTCGCTCCTTTCTGCATAAGAGTTTAACTCTATTTTTAAACCTTTTTAAGTGTACATATTCTGTATGTGTAAGACAATGTAATATTTGTGGTTCTAGATCATTCTTATTTCTGTATACGCATGTGTGTGTACATGACTGTGTGAGTGTGTATGTGTACATATATATGAATACTTTGATCTCGTTTTAGTTTCTAGAAAAAGCATAACACTGATAATCCAGGCTCAGGATATTCAGCTATATAGTACAGGGTAACCATACTACAATTCACAGACTCAGAGAAGAAAGGTAACAAGAGGGACCCAAGGGAGGATATATAAATCTGACTCAGAATTGGAAATAGAATAGACAGGAGAAATATCTAAGAGAGAGAAAAACTTAGGAGAATTAGAATGGAGAGAAATGAGGGTAGAGATCAGACATGGGCAGAGGAGGTATTAGGGCAGTTGCCTTGCAGAGAGGAGAGAAACTATGAATTGAGGAATCTCTGAGAGAAGCTAGAGACCTACAGCAGTGTAGATGCTTGGAATGATATGGGGGGACTCTAGCTAAGTATCCTAGTAGCAGGGGTCATGAAGATTGATGAGGTCATCTGATAACTAGACTTGTCTCAGAATAGAGGGAGGGGAACACCAATCTACAAAATTTCAACTTAAACTTTACCCTGCCTACAAGAGGTGCAGGCATAAAGATAGATCAGTGATTGATGCAATGTCTAACTAATGCCTGGCCTTATTGAGACCTATCCCATGGGAGAGAGTCAAACCTGACATTGTTAAAGATACTCTGCTATGGTTACAGACGGGAGCCTAGAATAGCTGTCCTTTGAAATTCCCTTCCCAGTAGCAGATTAAAACATTTGCTGAGACTCACAGCAAATTATTGTGCAGAATGCAAGGAGGTTTTTGGAAGAGTCAGGGGGAAGTATAAAAGGACCAGGGGACCACAGGAACTTCACAAGAAGACTAACAGAGTCAACTACTATGGACCCAGGAACCTTATAGAAACTGATGCACCAACCAAGGATCATGCATGGTTTCAACCTACTCCCTTGAATATGGGCACCCATCATGTGGTCCCCTAGAAAGGTGACAGGGAGCTGTCTCTGACACTTTCTTGGTTGCTGATCACTACCCATTGCCAGGGCTGCCTGGCCAGGCCAGAAGGGAAGAATTTGAACTAAATCTTGATGAAACTTTATGCTTTGATGTTAGCAGGTGGTGGAAGGTATCTCCTTATCTGAGGAGTATGGGAAGGGTAATGAAGGAAAGAGAAAAGGATGAGAACGGGAGGGAAAAAAAGGGGGTCTACAATTTGGATCTAAAGTAAATAAATAAATAATTGTAAAGTAGACAGATAAGGTTAAATAATTAAAGTATCATAAGGAAATACCCTTAAAAAGGAGGGAAAGTATAGTGAAAACGTTTACTATTTACCATTGAGAATATATTTAGTATAAGTATAAAATACTATAAGAGACAAGAGAAAAAATCATAGAGGCTTTGTTTGACAAAGTTCCAAAGACCACTGACTGCCCAGCATGATTTTAAGACATCCAAAAACAGCTGTTGAGGTGTTGCTTGACAAAGTTCCAAAGAACTCCAGCTGATCACCGCTGCCCTTAAATATTATCTGTGGTCCATGTTTAATTTTGTCTAAAAACTACTTTTAAATATGCTAATTCTCCTAAAACTGCCTTTGTTTCTATTTTTCACGACTTTCTCTTCTCTTTATGAAGCTGATCTATGTGAAAACACTGGTTTAATGTATTTGTAATGTTACTTAAAACTTTCTTAGCTAGAGCAAATCTTCCATGTATAGAAGTTCATCATTTATTTCAACAGAAAAATAACCAGTCCTCTTATTTTCCCCATCACTGTATCTTTATATAACACAATACTTTCAGAAAGACTTCCTTTGCAAAACACATTGTCTACTAGTGTTAAAGAAGTTTTTTATGTACAATGCCAATATTAATTTATATTTTAGCTACAAATTTTTATAACTCTTCATTTTAGATATAATTTCAGAAGTAAATTTTATTAAAATGGACTTCATTTTAATGACAGATGCTCTACAAAATAAATAATATGTATTACATATTAAACTCATGCACAAAAGGAAACCAGAGCTAAGTTCACATTCTCTTACATGGTTATGACTACAGTTTACTTTCTCTAACATCTGAAATCATAACCCGCGAGGTATTAAAAACCATTATGCTCATAAGGTATCAAGTCTCATCTTGGTAGCCTCCTATCCTTCCTCTGAGTGCCACCGGGTCTCCCTCTCAGTCAAGTCATAGGGGAGGGGAGTACGGGGAAAATGGGAGGGAGGGAGGAATGGGAAGATACAAGGGAGGGGAAAACCATTGAGATGTAATATGAATAAATTAATAAAAAATAAATGACAAATAATAAAAAAGAAGGCAAAAAACATTATGGCCGTCACATAATAATCAAAACACAAAACATACAGAAAAAAGAAAAAATATTAAAAACTGTAAGGGAAAAGGGCCAAATAACATTTAATGGAAAACTTATCAGAATTACACCTGACTTCTCAGCAGAGACCATAAAAGCCAGAAGGGCCTGGACAGAGATCCTGCAAACCCTAAGAGACCACAGATGCCAGGCCAGACTACTTTACCCAGCAAAACTATCAATAACCATTGATGGAGAAAACAAAATATTCCATGACAAAAACAAATTCAAACAGTACCTATCCACAAATCCAGCTTTACAGAAGGTACTAGAAGGAAAACTCCATCCCATCTATTTCTCAGGACATAGATAATTATCCCATGGCAAAAACACAACTACACAAATGCTCGACTGGAACCAACATCAAAATTAAGACTCTTAACAGTCACTGGTCATTAATATCTTTCAACATCAATGGTCTCAATTCTCCAATAAAAAGACACAGACTAACCGAATGGGTGCATAAACAAGATCTAACATTCTTCTGCATTCAAGAAACACATCTCACCCATAATGATAGGCATTACCTCAGGGTAAAAGGTCGGAAAATATATTCCAAGCAAATGGTCACAAGAAGCAAGCAGGCGTAGCCATTTTAGTATCGAACAAAATAGACTTTCAACCAAAATTAATTAAAAGGGATGAGGAAGGACACCTCATACTCATCAAAGGTAAAGTCAACCAAGATGACATCACAATTCTGAACATCTATACTCCCAATACAAGGGCACCTACATTTGTAAAAGATCTGCTAAAAAAGCTTAAACCACACATCGATCCCCACGCAATAATAGTGGGGGACTTCAACACCCCACTCTCACTGAAGGATAAGTCATTGAAACAAAAACTAAACTGAGAAATAACATCATTAACCAATGCCATGGGTCAAATGGATCTAACAGATATCTATAGAACCTTTCACCCAAACAAGAAAGAATATACCTTCTTCTCTGCACCCCATGGAACTTTCTCCAAAATTGATCACATCGTAGGTCACAAAGCAAGCCTCAACAGATACAAGAGGATTGAAATAATACCTTGTATCCTATCAGATCACCATGCTCTTAGGCTGGAATTCAACAACAACAGAAATAATAAAAAGCCTACCCGGACGTGAAAACTAAACAACTCTCTGCTAAATGACACCTGGGTCAGGGAAGAAATAAAGAAAGAAATCAAGGAGTTTCTGAAATTCAATGAAACTGAAGGAACAACGTACCCAAATTTGTGGGATACATTGAAAGCAATGCTAAGAGGAAAATCAAACTCAGGGGTGAAATTAACAAATTAGAAACTAAGAAAACAGTCCAAAGAATCAACAAAACCAAGAGCTGGTTCTTTGAGAAAATCAACAAGATAGATAGACCATTAGCCAAACTAACTAAAAGGCAGAGAGACAGTATTGAAATCAACAAAATCAGAGACGAAAAAGGAGACATAACAACAGACACTGAAGAAATACAAAGAATCATAAGATCCTACTTAGAAGGCATATATGCCACAAAATTTGAAAATCTAATGGAAATGGACGATTTTCTTGATCAATTTCATTTGCCAAAGTTGAGTGAAGAACAGATAAACAAGCTAAATAGTCCCATTTCCCCTACAGAAATAGAGGCAATCATTGATAGTCTCCCAACCAAAAAAAGCCCAGGGCCAGATGGTCTCAGTGCAGAATTCTACCAGACCTTCAAGAATGAGCTAATACCGATACTCTTCAAGCTACTCCAAAAGATAGAAATGGATGGAATATTACCAAATTCATTCTATGAGGCCATAGTCTCATTGATACTTAAACCTCATAAAGACTCAACAAAGAAAGAGAATTTCAGACCAATTTCTCTTATGAACATCGGTGCAAAAATGCTCAATAAAATACTTGCAAAACAAATACAAGAACACATCAAAGATATCATTCATCATGAACAAGTAGGCTTTATACCAGGCATGCAGGGATGGTTTAATATATGGAAATCCATCAATATAATCCACCATATAAACAAACTGAAAATAAAAAACCACATGATCATCTCTTTAGATGCAGAGAAAGCATTTAATAAAATCCAACACCCATTCATGTTTAAAGTTTTAGAGAGATCGGGGATAAAAGGCACTTTCCTCAACATAATAAAAGCTATATACAGCCAGCCAATAACCAAAATCAAAGTAAATGGTGAGATACTCAAGGAAATTCCTCTAAAATCGGGAACAAGGCAAGGTTGCCCACTCTCTCCATATCTCTTCAATATAGTTACTCGAAGTTCTAGCCAGAGCAATAAGACAACAAAAGGAGATCAAGTTATCCAAATGGGAAAGGAGGAAGTAAAAATTATCCCTATTTGCAGATGATATGATAGTGTACATAAGTGACCCTCAAAATTCCACCAGAGAACTCCTAAAGCTGATAAACACCTTCAGCAAATTGGCTGGATACAAAATTAACTCAAAAAAGTCTGTAGCCTTCCTATACACAAATGACAAGCTTGCAGAGGAAGAAATTAGGAAAACCACACCCTTCACATTAGCCACAAGCAATATAAAATATCTAGGAGTAACTCAAACTAAGCAAGTGAAGGACTTGTTTGAAAAAAATTTCAAAACTCTGAAGAAAGAGATTGAAGATGACCTGAGAAGATGGAATGATCTTCCTTGCTCATGGATCGGGAGAATTAACATAGTAAAAATGGCCATCCTACCAAAAGCAATCTACAGATTCAATGCAATCCCTATGAAAATACCTACACAAATTTTAAAGACATTGAAAATTCAATTCTGAACTTCATATGGAAAAACAAAAAACCCAGAATAGCTAAAACAATCTTGTACAATAAAAGGTGCTCCGGAGGAATCTCCATACCTGATCTCAAACTGTACTACAAAGCAATAGTAATTAAAACAGCTTCGTACTGGTACAGCAACAGGCTGGTTGATCAGTGGAATCGAATCGAAGACCCAGATTTGAACCCACACACATATGGTCACTTGATTTTTGACAAAGAAGCCAAATCCATTCAATGGAAAAAGGATAGCATCTTCAACAAATGGTGCTGGTCTAACTGGAGGTCTATGTGTAAAAAATTACAACTAGACCATATTTGTCACCTTGCACAAAACTCAATCCAAGTGGATTAAAGACCCTCAACATAAAACAGAGACACTAAGCCACTTAGAGGAAAGAGTGGGGAAGAGCCTGGAACATATTGGCACAGGAGACAACTTCCTGAACAGAACACCAACAACCCAGGCCTTAATGTCAACAATTAATAAATGGGACCTCATGAGGCTGAGAAGCTTCTGTAAGGCTGGAGACACTGTCAAGAGAACAAAGCGACAGCCTACAGACTGGGAAAAAATCTTCACCAACCCTACATCTGACAAAGGTCTAATATCCAAAATATATAAAGAACTCAAGAAATTAAACACCACCAAACCGAATAACCCAATTGAGAAATGGGGCTTGGAACTAAACAGAGAATTCTCACAGAGGAGTATCAAATGGCTGAGAAACACTTAAAGAAATGCTCAACCTCCTTAGTCATCAGGGAAATGGCAATCAAAACAACTCTGAGATTCCATCTTACACCCATCAGAATGGCTAAGATCAAAAATTCAAGCGACACCACATGCTGGGCGAGGATGTGGGGAGAGAGGAACACTCCTTCATTGCTGGTGGGAATGCAAACTAGTACAGCCACTTTGGAAATCTATCTGGTGCTATCTCAGAAAAATGGGAATAGGGCTTCCTCAAGACCCAGCTATTCCACTCCTTGGAATATACCCAGAGGATGCTCCAGCACACAACAAGAAAATTTGCTCAACCATGTTCATAGCAGCCTTATTCATAATAGCCAGAACATGGAAAACAGCCTAAGTGTCCCTCAGTAGAAGAGTGGATAAAGAAACTGTGGTACATATACACTATGGAATACTACTCAGCTATTAAAAACAAGGAATTCCCGAAATTTGTGGATAAATGGATTGAGCTAGAAATGATCATAATGAGTGAGTTAACCCAGAAGCAGAAAGAATCAAATGGTATATACTCACTTATATCTGCATACTAGCCCAAGGGGCATGTCCCACGAAAGCCTTCACTTACCAGGAAACAGGGACAGAGGGGAAGGCATCCTATTGGACTCTAAATGAGAGACACATGGGAGAACAGAAAATAAAAGGATCCAGAGGGTCCTAGAAATCTACAAGCAGAACAATATGATAGGCAGATTTGGGCCCAGGGGTCCCGCTCAAACTAAGGCACCAGCCAAGGACAATACAAGAGGTAAACTTTAAACCCCTTCCCAGATCTAGCCAATGGTCAGAATATTCTCCACAGTTGAGTGGAGAGTGTGATACGACTTTCTCACGTACTCTGGTGCCTCACATTTGACCATGTCCCCTGGAGGGGGAGACCTGGTGGCCTCAGAGGAAGGACAGCAAGTAGCCAAGAAGAGACTTGATACCCTATGAGAATATATAGGGGACGTAATCCCCCTCAAGAACAGTCCATAGGGAGGGGAATAATGGGAAAATGGGGGGGGGGAGGAATGGGAGGATACAAGGGATGGGATAAACATTGAGATGTAACAAGAATAAATTAATAAAAAAAAAATGTCCCTATTTCCATTTTGTGGCATTTGTAAGTATTAAAGCATTTATATTTTAAATTAAATATATTAAATATTGTACTTAGATGGATAATTTTCAGAGTTAGGATTAGATATGTTCACTAACTTAAAAACTGTCATATGAGAAGAGAGAAAAAACAGTCAGGCACCAAATAGTATTCTACAGTCTGTGGGAGCTCTGCTGTCAGGCCATCAACAGATAAAAAAAAAAAAAAAAAAAAAAGCAAAAAGAAAAACAAAAACCTCCAGAACCATGAACCAAAATTAATTTTTTTTCTAAAAGTTGGTCATTGTAAGATATTGAATTAATGTAAGGGAAAACAGAGTAAATTACTAACTCATTTGGGGTTTTGTTTGCTGGAAAAGGTAAAGCAGTCAAACATAACTTTACATTTATGAATAATGTGATAGAAAATGTGTCACAACAGTATGTGCTGCATGCATCTCTTTTAAAAAATCAACAAAAATCTTATCAAAAAATATGCAAATGTATCTGAGTTTGGTGTATATATTAATTACTCCATTTATTCAAGCTCAATATACTTACAAACATTCTACAGAAAAAATATTATTATAATTTACTCACAAAATTCATTATTATAGGATATATATTTATAATATGTTGAAGAAAATACATTTGTAAATTTGACTGCATGAAATTTTACTATAAGGTGATATTTTTATAGTAATTCCTAAACATTAATAAACAAATATTATGAATTAGTATATGCTCTATAACTGTAACCTCTCTAGCTAGAGAGGGGTTTACTTACAATATATAAGAGGAATCAAAATTGTCATGGATTAATTTCTTAAGTCTAATGTCTGATTGGCATGTATGCCTATATGCTGCAAGCTCATATTTATTGAAAAATATTTAGGGTAAAGTGTAAATTGTACATGGACATTGCAAATCAGTTTTCTTAAGAAAAGATCTGAAGTATTCTTTTCCTGTTCCTACCCTGTCTGTTTTGGTTTCCTGTACCTTAGAATTCAAAGAATATTGGTATTTTCATAATTTTATCTGCTTCCAACAAGTCAATCTTAGTGGATAGTAAATCAGTGTGAAGCGCGATTTAGCAAAGGATCAAAGATGAAACATGAGCCATGGAGTGCACTGAAAATATTATTCTTTCCTTTTTTTGTTTTATCTTGAGAAAGAACTATCATCACCAAAGACAGTTGTAATATAGTAGAAATTGTATTTGACTTTACATTCCAAAAGGTACTGATCTAGGGCTTCCTACTTGCATAAACTTGACCATTTTGCTGATGATTCATGAGCCTTCTCTGCTTGGTATATAAAATTTCAATGCTATCTGTTTGAAATACATAAAAGTTACTCCATGCTAGACTATCCCCAAACTGTAAAGCCAGTAAGTTCATCACACTGAATTTCACAGAAATCCTGTTATTCTGTTTTTCTGAGTAATAAAGTATAGGATTTTTTGTCAAACTTTCATGTACCTATATTAAATTTGTCTGCTTGAACATTCTTTATAAGAATTAAATCAGTAATAATAACAACATTTTTATAAATGTTTTTCTTTGATAGAAAAGAAAATTTAGGAGCAAACTTAAATTCTAGTGCTATTCTGTGCTTAAACATTACAGCTATATATGTAGTTCAATTCATTTTTATTACAATACAATTAAACTATTTTATCTATTAAGTGCATAGTAAAGTTTAGTGGCAATTACAAGTATATTGAGGATTATTAAATATAAATATAGGCTTCAATCTCTGTGTTGGCAACACTAATATTTCAATAGTTATACATCTTAATAAAAACCAATATTGCAATTTCCATAATTCCAGCCTTTTACATTTCAATGAAATAAGAATGTACAAATAATTATACAGCATCCAGAAATGCATTTAATGAATAGTGATTTCTTCTCTTACTTCCCCTTTTCTTCTTTGGTGCATGTTAAAATACTGTTCAGTGAATTTTATCATAACTTCATTCTTCTATCTTATTCTCTACTGTGTATGAAATATGTAAGCCATAATTCTTGAAGACAGTTTACGAATATTGTTAGTTTAATCAAGATACTACATAAGTAAAATAGATATGAACAAATATTAGGAATAAAATAACGTCTTGTTTTGGATTTGTTAATTTTAATTATAGACACATGCCAGATGACAGGCCATATTGATTTCTGTGCTACTGTCAGAGAACATGTTGATTGCACTGGGCTATGCTGTGCACAAAGTCCATGTTGATATATGTAATCCTCGCTCTTGCTCGAGACCATGTTGATGTCTGTAGTCTATTCTTAATACCTAAGAACATCAGGTGTTATTATCATCATATAAAACATTCCATTCCATTTTTATATGCTGCTTTCATTTATTTCTGTTGCATAGTATCTCTGTGTACAATTTAAAGGCCTATGTTCAGTAACAGTAGGAAGAGTAATCATAGCTATTATCTTTTCATTTTAGAGCTTACAGGGAAAGGGTTTTAGTTTTTTTTTAACATTTATGTTAGTGATGTTAGTTGTAAAGTATACCCACATGCACACACACACAAACATGCACACACACATGCACACACACACATGCACACACACATGCACACACATGCACACACACATGCACATACACATGCACACACACATGCACAGACACACATGCACAGACACACATGCACACACACACATGCACACACACATGCACACACATGCGCACACACATGCACACACACATGCACACACACATCCAGACACACACACACACACACACACACACATACACAGACACACACACGTAAGTCTTCAGTTTACTTGTTTACATTTTGATGCATCAATGATTTGTTTTTGGACCAAGATTTATAGCCTGGAAGTAAAACAATTTAGATAAAGGTTTTTGTTTTCATTAATACTCTCAACTGATTCTACATATTTCTGAAGCTTTTTTTTTCTTAAACTGGCGGTATTAATGATCCTAAACCATAGTTCCAAAACAACAGCAACAAAATACAAGAAAGTTTTATTGAAATCGATATCTTACAAATAATTTCATTGTTCTTTTTTAATTTAAGTAATTTATTCAAATTATATCTAAATTGTTATCCCCTTTCTTGTATCTTCCCGTTCCTTCTCCCTCCCTCTTTCACCCTATTCCTCTTGCGCAGGTCTGTGAAAGACGGGGACCTCCTCCCCTACCATATGATCATAGTCTAACAGGTCTCATCTGAGTAGCCTGGTTATCCTTCCTCTGAGTGCCATCAGGCATCTCCACAGAGGGGAAGTAGCCAAATAGGGGGCCCCAGAGTTCATGCCAGTCAGTCCCCACTCTCCACACAACTGAGGAGAATGTACTGTCCATTGGCTAGATCTGAATAAGAGTTCTATGTTTACTTCATGCATTGACCTTGGTTGGTACAGTAGTTTGAGCAGACCCCCTGGGTCCAGATCCAGCAGCCTTGATGGTCTCCTTGTAGGTTTGTAGGACCCTCTGGATCTTTCTATTTCTCAATTCCTCCAAATTTTTCACCTGGAGTCCCAATAGGAAGACCCAGTGTCTATCCCAATCTCCTGCTAAGTGAAGACTTTCAGGGGACATCCTTGTTGGTCTGGTGTCCAATTATAAGTGAGTATATGCCATGTGTATCTTTCTGGTTCTGGGATAACTCACTCAGGATGATCCTTTCTAGTTCCATCCATTTGCTGGCAAATTTCAGGATTTCCTTTTCCTTTTTTTCTTTTTTCTTTTTTCTTTTTAATAGCTGAGTAGTATTCTATACTGGAATTGTACCACAGTTTCTTTATCCGTTCTTTGACTGAGGGACATCTAGGTTGTTTCTAGATTTTGGCTATTACAAATATGGATGCTATGAACATGGTTGAGCATATGTCCTCATTGTGTGGTGGATCATCTTTTGGGTATATTCTGAAGAATGGAATAACTGAGTTTTGAGGTAGCCTTATTCCCAGTTTTCTGAGAAAGTGCCAGATTGATTTCCAAAGTGGTTGTAAAAGTTTGCATCCCCACCAGCAATGAAGGAATGATTCCTTTTCTCTACATCCTTGCCAGCATGTGCTATCATTTGCATTTTTGATCTTGCCATTCTCATGGGTACAAGATGAAATCTTAGAGTCATTTTGATTTGCATTTCTCTGACAAGGCTCTAAAGTCAACAACTAATAAATGGGACCTCATGAGGCTGAGAAGCATCTGTAAGGCAGAAGACACTGTCAACAGAACAAAGCAATAGCCTACAGACGGGGAAAAGATCTTCACCCACCCTACATACAACAAAGGACTAATATCCAAAATATATAAACACTCAAGAAATTAAACACCTCCAAACCAAATAATCCAACTAAGAAATGGGACTCACAATTAAACAGATTTATCAACAGAGTAATATCGAATGTCTGAGAAATATTTAAAGAAATGCTCAATGTCTTTAGTCATCAAAGAAATGCAAAACTAACATTTTTAAACAACCATCTTTATCTGTTGCTAATTTAAAGCCCCCAATGATCCAGATTAAAAGTCAAGGACATGCCCCTTTTAGTTCTTTAAAAAAACAAACAAACAAACAAAAAAAACTCCTCTTAGAAGCAGTATTTTCTTAAAAAAATAAAAAAATAAAATAACTCCTTTTTGGTGCCTCACATTTAACCATGTCCCCTGGAGGGGGAGACCTGGTGGCACTCAGAGGAAGGACAGCAGGTAGCCAAGAAGAGACTTGATACCCTATGAAAATATATAGGGGGAGATAATCCCCCTCAGGAACAGTCATAGGGGAGGGAAATAATGGGAAAATTGGGGGGAGGGAAGGAATGGGCGGATATAAGGGATGGGATAAACATTGAGATGTAACAAGAATAAATTAATAAAAAAAAAAAGAAAAAAAAACCTCCTTTTAACTTGATTTTATTTGCATTACTAGTTTTTTCTTACTCTATACACTTTTGCAGATTTGGCTTATTATATCAACTTTATATTATTGATCACCTACCAGGATTATGTTTTCAATTTGTATTCTGTCTATATTTGCTTTGATCTTTCCTATTTTGTTTTTATTTTACTACCTTTGTGTTGGTTTTTTCACTCAAAATGTATCATCCATGTCTTTCTTACTATCCAAAACTTTCCAAGAGATATCAACGTTTATTTGCCTTTTTATCTCTCTTTTTTTCCCTTCATTTTATTTGGTTTACTTTCAAATCCAAAAATTCTTTCTTAGTCTTTATTTTCTTTCTTTCCTTCTTTTTTTTTTTTTGTGGCTTACTTTGTTCTACTATTTGATGAATTAAGGTTTTTTTTTTTTCTTTTAATTCTCTCATTCTTTTTAAAGCAATCTCTTTGTTAGAATGTTATTACCATTGTGTCCCTAATTTCATTCGACTGCCACTATTTTATCACCTCCCTTTATATATATTTGTAATATTTTTAACAAGTACTATAATTCATATTTATAAGTCATATTTATACTTATATTTTAAATACTATAATATATAGAATGTGTTGCTGTGAAATTGTTGTGTTTCATTGGAGGTGAATTTAAACTTAGAATGCATGCAGTGCCAAAAAGGATTTCATAGTTCTCTTGTTCATGTCCATCTTTGAAAATTTTCTACAAGAAAGATCATTAGGCAATATTTAGTATAAAATCAGGAAATGAGTGGAAAACCAGTACCGTAAGTGTATTAGAGCTTTCCTATTCTTCCCCCGTTAGAGTTTCTTGTAAAATCAAAATAAATAGTTTTGGGAATGTGAAGGTGGGGCGCCTTCCCTGAAGATTGTAGTGTTACAGCTATGTTAAGACTCCCATGAAACAGCAATTTTTAGAACATAATCAGTGAAACAACTTATGTACCTTTATTTGGGCCTTGGGTAGTGGGAAGGGTTTTCAAGGATGGGCAAATATCATCGGCTAGGGAAGAGATAGTGGGGCATCCTTTATTTGCATGGAGAGGAATTCCATGTACTAGAATACATGACTACCTTAAGAATTGAAGAGGTAGAACTCTAGAATACCAGTGCTGGGGCATGCAGGCACAGAACAGGAAGGGAGTTTCCTTTCTCCTCTGGTCTCAAGATTGAGAATTTGGGGCTTTGGACATGTCTCAACCTCACTCTAGTTCCATGCTTATTTCCCAGGTCACACAGACTCACATGCCCCACATGCCCGACGAGCTTCAATGGAGATAATAGTAATACAGTAGTGCACATTATATGCCATGTCTCAAATATTTTATTATAGAAATCACTAATATAATAACTTGGGAAAGTTACATAAAATCCAAGTTATCTTTAAACATGTAGTACAGTAGGTCCTTGATATTTTCTTATTCATTTTAGAACCTTAATCTGAAATAGCTTCAGTGCATGTGATTATGACCAATGACTTAGAATTTGATACATACCCGCACTACCACATGATTTCCAGTAAACTTGAATGGGATTGGTTACTCTTGCATGCTTTTATGTGTACTCTTACACACATCCCAGAATAATGCCTAAAGTGTATAATTATTGAATGCAAACAACACCTTCCAGTACACAATATATCTGCCGTTTGACAATGTTTATATGTTACTGCAGATTTGGATTGCTTCTTTCTTGATAATCAATTTTTGCTTTCAATACTGTATACAAAATTTATTGTATAAAAAAGAATCTATGCTTAATATGAGGGAAAAATGCCAATACTTAGTAATGGTAGTCTATTTTATGATGACATTGAAGGAATCCATGTCTTGAAACTTTTTTGTTTGTTTTGTTATATATATTCCAAAACCAGCTTCCTACATTAGCTCTTCTGATTTCTTTTTTTTTCCAAGATTTTTATGTTTATAGCTGGAGATTTATTTTATTTTATTCTATTTTTAATTTTTAACATATGCATTTATTTTATTACGTGAATAAAACAAACTACAAAGAGAAGAGAGAATCATGAGATGACCATGAGTTATATAAATGTTACATACTTAGGGATGTGGCTATTTGTATTTGTCAAACTTGAAGTAAACATTTTTCCTGACTTGTTGAATCTAAATTTCTGATTGAATTTCAAAATCTATTATATTTCATCTCTATTAACTTAAGTCCTTTATCTTGATCTAAAAAGATCTTATCTGCTAACCAACTAAACTTGATTGTAAAATTAAACTATCTGGTCTGTTTCAACCCCACTCAGAGACTTGAGAAGGAATAAAGCTTAAATGCCTGAGTGAACAGGCATTGCAGGTTGGCAGCTTCCAAAACGAAAAATGACTGAGACAGTTTACTGCCTGAACAGTCACGCCGCAGTCTCTAAAACGTTGGAGCCTCATCTTTGGCATTCTAACCCAATATCTCTGCCAGATTTATTTGTGTGGAAGGAACTATCGAGGACTTGCTTACCCTGTCTTGGCAGAGTTCAGCTGTCCACTCTGCCTGCATCTAAGCTTGTCCTTTTTTAGGCAGAATTCTGCAGTGGTAGAAATGAGGACATTTTTCCCAGTGGCTGGTTTGCCACACTTGAAGCCAACTCCACAAGGAGGTTCTTTAATGTTCATCGTCATCTTTGAGATCAGATGGGTGTTGTTAGGTCTAGATAAAATAATGAAAACACCTTTAAATGTCATATTTATTCAGTGGGTCTCTGAGGCTTTGAAGACCTTATTTAACTGTTTTACTTTATATACCTATAGAATCATATCAACCTGTTAGATTTAGGATATATATTCTTGTGCTAAATCAGACTAGTATTTGACATGACTATGATTTAAATAAATATGCAAAATTCTATATTAATGATTTAGAGATAATTTTGTGACTTGAGTTAAGGAGTAGGTAAAATCTAGCTTTTGTTTTATGCTCCCTCTCTATTTCTATATCCCCCTTTTTTTCTTTTCAGCTCCTATCTTCTTACCTACAGATGAAAGATAAAGGAAAAGAGCAACATCCCTGAGTTCAATCTAGATTTCTCTCTGTATAAGACAAATAACCACCTCTCAATGAAAATAAGCATTTGTAGACCCAGAGAGCAAACAGAAGCCTACCCAACCCCGTTAAAGGAATGGGACATCATTCTCTTAAGGTTTCTTCAGGCTGAATTGGGGCATATATTACCTTAGAACGGGCCAAAAAAAATGGGGACAATGGTAAACAATTCAAGGATTGCATTTGTGGTCTAGTTTCTAAATGTTGAGAGATTCCAGGCTTAAGAGGAGTCCTGTGTGGGACAGATTGAAATGCTGGACTGAATGGGATCAGAAGTTTTCTACAATGCTGTGTTGGAAGCTGTCCAATTCTGATGGTAACAGCAATCGAAGTGTCTGGGGCTGGAGCAAGGAGGATGCAGGATGTCAGTGCCAAGAATGTTGAAGGGAATGGATTGTGTCAGGTCTGATCCAGCGTCAGTGTCCCATTCTTTTCTTCTGAAAACATTATTTCTCACAAGCATTAATACAGTTCTAGTTTTATAATTGTATGAGGTGTGCGGGATGTACAGAGAAATTAAGACTGATTCTCTGCTCATTATATGAGCAGAAGTAAGACATCTGCAAATCAACCTTCATGCCACACTAAGAATGGACTCTAGTAATAAGTCACAGAGAGTCTGTGGCCAACATGAAGCCTCACTATTAACTTACATTCATGTCTCTGCCAATCTCAGAGCTATTCCCATGTAGTAGGATTAGCAATATAAATTACCTGCTTGTTCTGCAGTTTGAATTATTTACATCCCAGTTGCTAAACCCTCCCTCAATACCTCCTCATTTCATCACCACCTTCATCCTCTGTCCCTCCCTCTGCTAGTCCTTAGAAAGGGCAGCCCTCCTCCCCTAACATTTGCCCTCAGCTTATCGAGTGTCCCCTGTAGTACATATACCCTCTTCCTCTGTAGCCTGGCAAGACCACCCTACAGTCTTAGCACTCTGCCCAGTATCCCGTGCTCAGTTCAGCAATGAATATGATTTCTCATTGTTATTTTATTTGTTTAAAGACATGTAGCTTGTGGACTTGTCTTATTGCAAATAATTTAAATTAGTCACCTGTCCAGGAAAAAATAACTCACTGTATAATAGCTTGATTTTTTTAATGGGTCTCAAAGTTTTGTTTTATAAGGATCATATAAGATGATTGGTTTTAAGGAAAAATACAGTAAAAAGGAACCAGTGAGTCAACATTCTGAGTAGTGGTATTATTGATATTACCACCTCTTAAACTTAATAAGTGTATCACATAAATTAGTATAGTTGAAGAAAAATCTATCACTTTTATCTGTCAAGATCCAGGGGGAAAGGGAATAGTATGTCAACTCCCACATAGAGACGATGTTTTTACAAATATCTGTAAATCTAAGGAAGCATTTCAAATGTGTAAGTAATCACATTAATCTGATTATTAAATAAATAATAAGTACATTGAATAACCAATCTAAATGTATACTTTCACACAGAAAAATCAAACTGCATTCTTAAGAAGTCTAAAAAACGTGCACAATTTTAGAAGGACAGAGAAGTGCAGATATGTTCTTCATACAATACAGAATGGCTACTTCATGTGTCCTGGAGGAAATGGTTTGGCTATGATACAGTTTTACAATAGAAAAATGGACCTTCTTGCTCACTAAAGGTAAGAGTAAATACACCATAATTTGACTTATTTAAAATTTCTCTAGCATAAAACTACTGATAATTAAATGATTGTAGGGCATTTTTGTATATTTTAAGTTCTTTAATTGCAACATTATTTGTTATTTGACTTTAGTGTCTTTCAACCACTGTGAGAAAACATGCTTCAGAAAGAAAAAGGGATTAATAGGTTATATATTTGATTGTTCGCTCAGCGCATCAAACCTCCCTCCATTACCTATATTGGGTTTTTTTTTTTCTATTTTTCTTACTGTTCACTTTTGTTTCTATTCCAAGAAGAACGTTTTATATGGTAAAATAGTTCTCTGCTACTAAGGTATACTTAGACGCAAGCCTTCCTTATTCTTGAATATTCTACATAATCATCCCAAATGTCAGAAAATGAAATGTGTAAATGCACATATCATTAATTTAGCCTATTTATTATTATTGCAACCAATTCTTTATAATGACATTGCAGTTTTTCCAATTTATCCAAAATTGTTAGGGTCAGCTTCTTAGAGTGCTGCAGTCATCTCAAATTACTACTGAAATTTAAGTAAATGGCAATAAAACAGTGAGTGGCTAAAACACATAAAGCCCTTGCAGAAGAAAATCCTCTTATACTGTTGATTTTAAAACTAACCACTTAGCCTATCAGCTGTTCTATGAGCTGGTGAAAAATTAAGTTTGAGCTTTGTAGTAGAAGGTACAGAGGGTGCTTACTAATTCATTTTTATCTGATAAAAGATAGCCATATCATTCCAAGTGATTTGCTTATCAGTCAGCCTGATGCTGTGTGTACACTGCAGAATTAACTTCTGAGAAAACAATTTTGAATAATTAATTCTAATATACTCAATGAGCTCAAACAGGTCACAGTGGATTGTAATTCCTCTTGAAAATGTTCAGGGTCATGTGTAGTTCAAAGAATTTTGAGGCTATAGAGTTTAATAAAATCAGTGACAGGCCACAGATTTCCTAATCTGTTGCCAAAACTTGAGCATACCTTTGATTATTCGTAATCATTCATCAGAGAGGAGCATGACTCTTGGACCCAACGTTGCATAGTTAGTAAGAAATGTCTTCACATCTGTGTCTACATCTGAGGGGACAGCCGCATTCCACATTTTGTTGTTGTGTACCAAGATAGCTAGTTATTACGCATGCTGTTTCTGAGAAGAGAAATAATTAGTACATAAGTCCTAGAAACATGAGGGAAAACTTGAGTATGTATAAAGGCCACTGGAAGAAAGTCCTCACATCTCTGAGTATTGCCAATTACTTATCATCCCAACTTTTTTCCTCTTTCCTCTTTCACTATGTAGTTATTGTTACTTTGATTTCACAGTTTGTGATCAACCTTAAATATGGGTGGTAAGGAGAGAAGAACCATCCATCTTTGATTAATGTTTGATTAGGAAGATGTCAATTATTGTCCAAGATTATGTCAAACAGTTATGTCAAAGACTTGGAAGATAATAATTTTTAAAGAAGTTTGGACACGGTTGTAATAAGATCATTTGATCAACAAGCCACAGATTTATTTTTTATTTCCACATGTGCCTCCTTCTTTCCCTTGAACTTTACTCATCAGATCTTTGCAGCTATCTGTGAGTTCCCACAGTCACATTGTCATTCTATTTCTACTATTGTTGTAATCAATTTCTGTAAAAAAAAAAAATTAGTTGGGAAACAAACTCTTCTTGGTGTGTGTTTCCCAGAATAATTTGGCTAAAAAGAAAGGAGTAAAGCTTTGAGGCCATTTATAGGTATGTGAGTCCTTCCATTTACAAAGGTCAAAATCTGTAAGTGTCTAAAATATATGATTGCTAAGGTTATATGTAGGAATTTGACTTGATGTGTAATAAAATAATGTTTTATTTTGATTTGTTATTTTTCACATTTTCTTTATATATATGTTGCCTTATATAAATTACTGTATTTATAAATATAGTGTGACAGATATAATGATGTAACAAGTTGTAGATAGATGAACAGTGAACAGGGATATAAAAATTGTTAATGGTATAATACTGACCCCCTGGTATTTGTATGCATTCTAAAGCTCCAATATAGTTGATAGATATATTTAATCAAAACAAAAAGAACAACTAAAGCTATGGAAAATGATCATTAAAATACTCAACTCAATTCATAAGTAAACAGTTGCGCTCCATTACTATTTAGCGTAAAATTGCACCTTGATCTTCAAAAGGAATTTTGGTGTTTGAACGTTTTACATTACCTTGAGCAAGGTGTTAGTATTTTAAGTAAAAATAATACATGTAACTGTCTCTTTATATGTTAGTTCTCTCTGTCTCTCTGTCTCTCTGTCTCTCTGTCTCTCTGTCTCTCTCTCTCTCTCTCTCTCTCTCTCTCTCTCTCTCTCTCTCTCTCTCTCAACCTGTGTACTGTGTGTATGGGTTTGTGTTGTATCTGAGTGCATGTCCTCACAGAGTCCTAAGGTATCTGACTCCTTCCTTACCCAAGAGTTACAGGTCATTGTGGTCTACCTTAAATTAGTATAAGGAATTTACCTCTGAGATTTACAGAAAATAATATGTTACACTAAGTCTAGAGACATCTTTCTACCTCACTAAAGGAGTTATTCTGATTTGTGCATTTACTCTGACTGCATTCTTCATAAATAAAATCTAAAGGTACCTTATTATTTTAGGTTATAATCTAAAACAGGTTAATTTAGGACATATTGAAACTAAAATAATTTCCCTTAATTTTAATAGATATCAAGCTTGATGCCTATTATGATAAAAGGCAATTAGTAGAAAATACATCATATTGTAGGCTTTCTGAATAGTATAGAATATTATAGAACAACTTCCTTTTATTGCACATGCTAATTTTTCATCTAAAACCCTCAGTGTACCAAATCTTACTAAATTTCTCAATATGTGTATTTATGTATATATATGCATATATTTGTTCATGAATTCATCTTGTATATTATTTTATGTATCACGTGCTAATTACTGTTAAAGGAGGTAAAAATATTGATCTATAAGACAGCTTATCAGTGCAAATAAAGACATATCAATCATTTAGAGAAGGGGTTGATTAGTTATGAATGTGTTTGTTGAAGGCTGTATATGAGGGTTCATGTGGAATTATGTAAGCGATGATGGCAAGGACTATTGAGCTTTGTAATTATGTTTTCCCTTCCATATCACTTAACATCAGTCTAACATTTTTATTAGGAAAATATATAGTGATATTGCATAGATGCTACATGCAAATTTATACAAAAGGAAAGTTTATAAATGCCCCATGAAAATTCTTGTGATTTCCAATAATTGTCAATTATCCTATGTATTCTTTGAGTAACTATTTATAAGTATGATTAATAAATAAAATATACCAAAACAAGGGCATAGTGACAATGTAAAAACAACATTGCAAACTCTGAACTTTAACATTCAACATTTTTTCTGATATGTAACTTAAATGTTGTCTAAGTACTTGAGTCTAGATTTTATATGTTTAATTCATAAATATTTTCATAATTTTAAATTATTGCTTCTTTCTTTCCTTTACATTTTATGTCTACTTTCATCATAAAATATGCCAAACTCAACACCCTATGTTGCATTTTTAATCAACAGTAAACAAGAAATCTAACAAGAATAAAGTAGTTCTAAAGTCACTGTGATTTTACTAAAAGAAAAACAATCCTTACCTATTTAAAAAGTTAATTGAAAGTTAGA
Organism: Acomys russatus; assembly: GCF_903995435.1. Taxonomy (NCBI): domain Eukaryota; kingdom Metazoa; phylum Chordata; class Mammalia; order Rodentia; family Muridae; genus Acomys; species Acomys russatus. The sequence continues at coordinate 31,538,738 of NC_067154.1, read as the reverse complement.
AAAAATTAGAAAATGGTAAGTCTAAAAGTGTTTCTTCAGAAAGTAAGCATGCTTTGAAAATTGCAATTATTAGCTACATATTTGCCTGCAACGTCTTGCAGTCTTCTCTGGGAAATTAGTTTTCTTTGAGTTGTTAATTTACAATGAAGCTTCTAATTGACTTAATGATATTGCTGAGTATTGTTTTCAATTAGAATGGTATAATGGATAGATCTATTCCTTCATGAGGTTCATGTGCAGCATTCCACCAAGCTGTTTATTAGTACAGTGTTAAAAGTTTTAAGTTAGAAGGGAAATTGCCATTGTACCAGTAACAATTGTCCTTAAATTTTTTTCTTTACTAGTTAGTGTAGGCACACAACTGCCTTTGTCTATTGTAAAGTTTTCTGTTTTGTTTATGAGACCTAAAGTGTGGAAAAGGAAACTTAATGAATAATTCATTAAATATACTTTAATAAACTATATGGAAATAATTAAATTCAACTAAAATCTTAAGGTGATTCTATTAAATTAGTATAAAATTTTATTTAACAATTTCAAACCAGATACACTGCCATATACAATGAAATGTCATTCTTAGTTTAGGACTTGTTGGTAGCTGGTAGCTTCTGCAAAAGAGTTAATTTTTGTTAAGGATGTGGCTGCTGGTGAGTCTAACCGATTCCAGTGGATGGCCGTACACCATAGAGTAACTTTAATTGGCCTCAGTGTATTTAGTACCATCATACATCATGACATCATCAGTTTGTACTTATGTAATTAGGAACACATGCACACAGACACACACACACACACACACACACACACACACACACACACACACACACAAGTTAATGAAATAAACAAAAAAAATTCCATGAATTAAAAAAAGAGAAAGCAAAGTCCTAGCATTAGATTTTTCAAATTTTTACTTTATTTAGGGTTTCTAAATGCGTCTATCTCCTTTCTAACCCACTCACCAGTGGTATGGGAGAATGAAGATTAAAGGGCTGGGAAATTTGAATCTTTTTTTTTTTTAATTTTTTTTATTAATTTATTCTTGTTACATCTCAATGTTTATCCCATCCCTTGTATCCTCCCATTCCTCCCCCCCCCCCCATTTTCCCATTATTCCCCTCCCCTATGACTGTTCCTGAGGGGGATTACATCCCCCTATATTAAATGTTGTCCCTTAGGCGTATTCCACTCTATGTTGTCAGGATACCAGCAGCTCAGTCAAATAACAAACACCAAATAGCAACACCAGCACCATTCAGCAGAAATAAGACTCCACCAAAACGGCAAAAGTCAGCCAAAAGTCCAGACCTGGCCTGAGTACCACAAGAAATTCTCTGGAGCATTTCTCTCTGTGAAGTATCAAAAAAGTGAAGACCAGCAAAGCGATATAAAACATTGCAAGACATAAGTATGCAAAAGAATTGTCTCATTGTGAGCTTCTACTTATCTCCCCTCAGAATCAACACGAGGTGGGTTTTGAGCTGCCAAAGTTCCAGCAAAACATCACATGCCCTCCCGTGGGAATGGGCCTGCATTAAGCTAAGATAATGCAACTGTCTTCAGCAATGGAAAAGCACTGCCATATCCCACACTTGGGACAAAAAAAAAAAAAAAAAAAAAAACAACTTCACATGAAACCACTGAGTCTTCGATGAAACAAGTAACATCTGTTTCAGAAGTTATGTGGAGTTTAGAAGGAGAAAAGTATCAACTTCATTATAACCACAAAATAATATAAATAAAATTTAAAATGTAAATAAAAATTATAAGTTAAGCCAGTAAGGAATTGTGTGTGTGTGTGTGTGTGTGTGTGTGTGTGTGTGTGTGTGTGTGTTTGTGTGTGTGTATGTGAAGGTCCTTGGAAAAGATGTGGGAGAAATTGAAAATTACCAAAGTGAAATGAGTAAAATGATCCACATATTAATCAAATGTAAGAGTATAAAGACACATTCAGTACTAGAAGTAATTAAAAACCCAACTATATTTAGAATTTATATCAAAGAGTTACCTCAAATTATAAATTATAATAAAATGTTTATCTTTATTTCAAGAAAAACATTTTTTCCTTTAGAACTGCTAACTTAGTAAATGTGTAGCAAAAGCAAACACATTGCTTCCCTGTGGTTCTGCGCTTACCCTGCTGCTATCATTGGGTCTTTTGTCTTGATGACTTTCACGTGTCATAAAACTATTGTATGTTTCAATCTTAATCACACTGAGTTGGCATTATGACAATACTTAAGTGGTTGCTTCAATAGATTCATTATTTTCTTTATTATTCATTGAAAACTGCATAAAATGATAACTATTCAGACACACTTGCCTTTAGGTATATACTGTTGTTCATCACTGTTGGCATTCACAGATGTCCTATATAGATAGAATGCATGGTTTCTCTCTTTTGAGAGCTTGCTTAGTACTTTCTTGTATGCTGGACATTAGCCTCTAAGAAGGAAGCTTTAAGTTTAGATCTAATGAATCTTTGAATTGTTTTTAATATATCTTATTAATTTATTCATATTACATCTCAATGGTTATCCCATCCCTTGTATCCTCCCATTCCTCCTTCCCTCCCTCCCATTTTTCCCTTACTACCCTCCCCTATGACTGTGACTGAGGGGGACTTCCTCCCCCTGTATATGCTCATAGGGTATCAAGTCTCTTCTTGGTAGCCTACTATTCTTCCTCTGAGTGCCACCAGGTCTCCCTATTCAGGGGACAGGGTCAAATATGAGGCACCAGAGTATATGTGAAAGTCAAACCCCACTCTCCATTCAACTGTGGAGAGTGTCCTGTCCATTGGCTAGATCTGGAGTTCGAAGTTTACCCTCTGTATTGTCCTTGGCTGGTGCCATAGTTTGAGCAGGACCCCAGGGCCCAGATCCACCCATCATAATGTTCTTCTTGTGGGTTTCTAGGATGCTCTGGATCCTTCTATATCCCCATTTTCTCTTGTTTCTCTCACCTAGGGTCCCAATAGGATGTCCTGCCCTCTCTGTCTCACTTTCTGATAAGTGAAGACTTTCACAGGACATGCCCCTTGGGCAAGTGTCCAGATATAATGTGGTAGAGCATTTGACAGCTTGAGTCTTTTTTTTTTTTTTTTTTTTTTTTTTTTTTTTTTTTACTAATTATACATAAAGAATGTCTTTAGAAATATGAGCTCACCTTAAACCCTGAATCTAAAAGAAAGTCAGGAGCAATGAATGGCCAAGAATGGTTTGGAAGTTACTTGCGCCACCCCAAATGACAACACAAATGAAGATTTCACATTCATGGTGCATTGGGTTTTGTAAGTTATTCTATGTGTCTCATGGGTAACATAATCAATCCAACTACCCTAACTTCATTTTAGATCTACACATATTGTGTATATTATAGGTCACAGTAATATTATATCATTCATTTATGCTTCATCAAAAACAACCTTAATTTCTTTTTGTTTCCCAATCCTCCTCCTCTGTATTTAGGTCCATCATAGAGTAAGTACGTAAGAAGGGAATAAGAGGATATAGGGTACACATATTTTTTACATAGTAAAATTTATAAAATTAAAAGAATATAAGTTGTTTACAGTAAATTTTGCTTTACAGTTTAAATGCCTTGAAAAAAAAAAACACATTTGCGTTGCTTTTTCAAAGATTAAATGCATTTATTCTATGTGAATTAGGAAACTTATATTGATTTATATTATTTTATTTTTATAAATAAATCTGTTTACCTGAATGTCTTGCACCCTTGAATGAACTTTATTCTCTGACCTTATTTACCTGTAAATTTATTAAAAAATAACTTGTGTAATAGCAACCCAAACTGTAAAATATTACTATTAGTAGTATCTCATTTTACTTCTATTGCTGTTATAAACACCATGATAAAAACCACAAGGAAGGAATGGTTTATTTCATCTTATTCTTTATAATCCTCCATTAAAGGAATTTTGGTCAGAATCTCTCCATAGGATTCTGTAGACAAGAAAGGAAGCAGAGGCCATGGAGAAAAGTTGTTTCCTAGTATTTCCTATGACTTGCTCATCCTGCTTTTTTTATCTACACAAAACCACCTATTCAGGCATGATTATACCCAATATAAGCTGTGTCCTCCAACATCAATCATTAGTTGTGGTAGCTTATATATGTAAATGGAATAAAATTCATGAAAAATATTGATGTAAGTCCAAAAATACATATGTGTATATGCATATAAACACAGTGATCATAAAAACCACAATGATTTGGTTGATATACTGACAATCTACTTGACTCCAAGTGGGAGAAAAACTTCATGTGAAAAGGCTTATCTAATAAAAAAATACTATATGATATGACATGACAACAGAAATTTAGGAAGTCAAAATTTCTCCTGCCCAAAATTCACAGAAAGAGACTTAAATATGCTAACAATTTTAGAATTGTTAGGATGTAAGAGTTACAGAAAGAGAAAGTTAGAAGCTAACAATGTAAAACCTCTAGAAACCCACTTTGGGTCCTGATCAGAGCAAATATGGATCTGAGATCTTGGATGAGGACATTGTTTCTGAGAACTGAACTATTGGTTCATTGACATTGAAAGACTAATGTGAATAACTCTTCCAGCTAAGTTTCCTAGGAAAACGGATCTAAAAGAAAATACTGGAGGAAATTTTTTTTTCTGGTGAGCACCAATGTTTTCTTTAGTAAAGATGTTGCATATGCTATAGTTGATTGTATTTAGTGATTAGTGATAGTTTCAGAAATATAATTTGATTATAACTTAAATTTGTATAAATATATTTTACTTTATTCCCACAGCTATGATTTTCCTCAAATATATTTTTCATTAAAATGATTATGTGCACAATTATTTAGCTTTGCTTAATCTTTTTGGCACTTCAGAGAATTAATGTGTTGAGTTAAAGATGTAATATTTCAAAGGCAGAAAGAAGACTGTTGACTCTTTGAGGTTTATATTTCAACATAAGCCTTCACAATTGCACATGAGTGATGAAAGTCTTTGGCTATTTTATATTCCAAGCACTGATTGTAAGAGTCCCAAATGTTAAAATGAATAAAAACTATAGAGAAAATAAATAAATTATAGATGGTTTGTCAAAGTGTAACTAGCCTGTATTTTTACACAGGATTGATTTAAAAAAATCTAAAGATTATTAAATGAAGTTAAATGAAACACTGCATCTAGATGATAAATTATAATGAGCTAATACTAATATCCCAATATTGAAGACAGCCCGATTACAAAAGAAGAATATATTTATGGGAGTAATTTTTAAGTTTGTAGCTTGACATGTGTTATAACTTTACATAATTTCTTAAATTAATTAAAAAAACACTGTTATCTAAGAATGTGTGCAAAATGGATCCTTAATGAAATGAACACAAAATCATGATGCTTATTGTATTGCTACAATTAAATAAAGACAAATTGTTTGAGTTATATCATAATACTATAAAAATGCTTTGTAGATTAACTCACTCTTACCATTAAAAATAAATATTCATTATTTTATTAAACTTATAAATATGTCAATGTATAATGTTAAAAAATTATTTTCTTTCTTTCTTTCTTTCTTTCTTATTTGTTTTTTCAGTTATTTATTTGTTTTTTGAGACAGGATGTCTATGTGTAGCATTGTCTGTACTAGACTTGATTTGTAGATCAGGCTGGCTTTGGACTCAGAAACTACCTGTCTCTGCCTCCCAAGTACTGGGATTAAAGACATGTGCTACCACTCCAAGTATCACATACTTTAATTTGTAAAGATATATTTATAAAATCAAATAATTTAATAGCAAATGTCATTCTTAAAATTTGAATAAAATCTTTGTGTATATAGTTTCCTCACTCTTTCTACTACTTTGCTTAGTTTAATTCTGCATTACTATTTGTGTGCACATTATATCAAAATTTGAAATTGTGCTTAATATTGGAAATTCATATAGTCTTAACTAATATGATATTCATAATTTTAATTTGTTTTTGTTATCTGCCTAAAAATCTCTCTGTTAGCAAATTAAGGTGTTTTGGTGCCTTTTAAGCAATTACTCTCTCTCTCTCCTTCTCTCTCTCTCTCACACACACACACGCACATACATACACAAACATATAATATATATTATATATATATATATATATATATATATATATATATATATATATATATATATATATATAGCGGAAGTGCAAAAAATAATTAGTTGTTCATAGTATTAATTTAAGTTGTGCCAAATCCCTTATTGGATTTTGGTGTGTATGTTAGAGTTTGCCACATCAGGGGTTAAACAACAAGTGTTCTATAACTGTCCTGTGCTGGTATGGAGACTTGTAAATTTCCTACTGGCATTGAAATTTTTGTAAATCAGCTAAAATGTTAAAGATAATGGCAAAAATAATACAATAAATATTTAGTACCTTTTACCCAGTAGTTTAATGTTGCTGGCAGTTCAATGATATTAAAAATCAAGAACAGTTTAATGAGAAATATTAGATAAATTATACATTTCTACCAGTTTAAGCAACTTATACATGACTTATTTCAGACTATTTCTTTTTATATCATATGCCCATAACATTAGCTTCTAAAAGCCACTAACTTACCTGCTGATTTTCATACTTAAATGTATAAATTATTTCTTTATAAACCACAAAATTCCAGAACTACCTCTTTATTAATTGATTTAAAAAAATCACTCTGTTGTTTGGTTTTAGGCACTGTGTAAAGACTGAACTCATGCATTCTTTTATTCTTGCTATCTTTAAGTAACAAGACATAGTAAGAAAACAACATTCGAGACATTGAAGGGAGTGAAAGCCATAATTTGAGGAGTAAACCATTTAACACAGCCACTATTAACTCTCCTAAGGCACTGAATACCTCATAACATGATAGGATTTCACTATAACTGGTGTATGTCTGAGTGTAGGTAGAATGGGTAAAAATAATTGGTAAAGTGGGTGAGGATAATAAAAGTAACTTATATTCAAGTATAAAATATTACAATTAAATCTATTGATTTTTAAAATTGATGTAGGCTAATAAAACAGTTTTCAAAGTCTCCTGACTGAATATATTATGGGAACTTTTTTCTCTTTTTTTAATAACTACATATTTAAATTTTTAAGTGTATGATTTTTTTTGCTTGCACGTGTGTGCATTATTTGACTGCCTGTTGCCTGCACATACAAGAAGACCTTTGGGACTGAAATTGCAGAGGATTGTAAGCGGGAACACCAAGCACTTATAACTGATCACAATTACTTAATCACTGATTTACCTTGCCAACTACTATATTTTCTTTTTTTGTGAGAGAGGTAAAACTGAAAAGAAAAATACAATTCTGTGGCCCAAAGTTAGCCTGTTTCAAGATATTTAAATTTTGAATATTCAAGGGTGGGGTAGTGAAAGTTTTGCTAAGACTTTTCAAGCTTCCTACCATGTACTCAAACTGTTTGCTTTACCTGCTTTATGATAAAAGTATAAAAAAATCAACCTTACATGCTTTGAATTTCACATGTCATTAGCACTTACAACCTAAACTAGTATATAGCTATACAGCTCTAGTCTTAAAATATGGACTCTTCCAGTCCAGGACCCAGATAATGCATGTGTATCTTTTGCTAAAAGTAAAAGTAGCAAAGCTGAAAACAACTTTCTAAAATCTACCATAAATAGAGAAAGCATCTATTCCAACATGGCGGTGCCCAGTGTGTACCATGTCTAGAAAGCAGAGGCTTGGAGGCTGAAAAACCAAATGAAGGGAAGGAGTTGGGCAAGATCCGAACCAGCCACACACATCCTCTTGAACTGATTTAGTCATTTTATCAAGTCACAAGCTCTGAGCACCCTGCACTCCCCCGAATATATCAGAGGAAAGCAGGCTCTGGGAAACAGAGGATTGGTGCAGCAAAACCAAGTTTGGGGAGTTGAGTTGGGTTGAGGCCACAACCCATATTAACTGATATCCCTATGAGGCCTGTGAGACACCCAAGAAGATTTGGCCTTGAAATTCTCTCTACCTTTCCACTGCTTACAGGTCTGACCCATCTGAGACACAGAGAACAAAGAAGAAGATCTAAGTCAGTCACAGGCAGAAACCCACATTAGCTGCCATCTTGAGTAGGACTGTGGGACACCCGAGCAGAATTAGGCTTGATTCTCTCTGTCAACTGCTTACCAACATGGCCATCTGGACCACATAATGTCAACTATCAGAGGTGAGTGGGACTTCAGGCACAACATATATTATCCACCAAACCAAGGATGCTTGAGAGGGAACTGAGCATCTTTTGGCTTGAAGGTCTATCTGCCTGTGTCTCTCCTGCCTGACCCAACTGGGACATAGAAAGAGAACCCAGAAGAGCAGAGCTTCATGCGGGTTTCAACACCTAATTTCTACCATTGTGAGAAGCCCTCTGGGGAGCTCTAGCAAACCTTTCAGTTTGGAGCTATCTCTGCAGTACACTAACCAGCCTGGCCCACATGGGATACACTCAGATAGCCACACCATGGAAATCACCTCCAGGTCTGCTAACACTAAAAACAACCAGATGGCCAGAGGCCAGTGCAAGAGTACAAACAACAAAACTCAGAGCTATATGACACCATCAGAAGCCAGTGATCCTACAACAGCAAGCCCTGGAGATATGAACACCCACAAAACACAAGAAGATTTTTAAACATGATGTAATGAAAATGACAGAAGCCTTGAAGGAGGAACCTACATATACTGGAAAAATAATTCAAATACATGAAGGAATTGAATATATCCTACAAAGAATTATAGGAAAATTCATAAAAAATAAGGAATGAAAGAAATAAAACCATTCAAGACCTAAAAAAAGAATTAGAAGCAACAAAGGAAACACAATGAGAGGCTATCTTGTAATTGGAAAAACTAGGGAAAAGAACAGGAACTGCGGACATAAGCAACCCCACAGAACACAAGAGATGGAACAGAGAATCTCAGGTGTAGAAAATACAATTGAAATTAGTCAATACATAAGTCAAAGAAAACGTTAAAGCTAAAATGTTCCTGACACAAAACATCCAAGAAATCTGAGACACTATAAAAAGACCAAACCTAAGAATAATAGGAATAGAAAAGAGACTCCAAGCTCCACAGCCCAGAAAACATTTTCAATAAAATCATAAAAAAAACTTCCTTAATCTAAAGAAAGAAATACCCATAAACATATAAGAAGCCCACAGATCTTCAAATAGATTTGACCAGAAAAGGCGTTAACCAACCTTAAATCTGACTGACAGCTAATATCTAAAATATATTAAAAACTAAAAGAATTAAATGCCACCAAGGAAATCCCCCTCAGGAACAGTCATAGGGGAGGGAAATAAGGGGAAAATGGGAGGGAGAAAAGAATTGGAGGATACAAGGGATGGGATAACCATTGATATGTAACAAGAATAAATTAATGAAAAGTTAAAAAAATTAAAAATTAAAAAAAATAAATGCCACCAAACCAAACAATCTAATTTAAAAATGGGGTATAAGCTGGACATCATGATGCACTTCTTTAATCCTAGCACTCAGGAGGCAGAGGCAGGCAAATAACCATGAGTTCGAGACCAGACTGGCCTACAAAATGAGTCTAGTACATCCAAGTCTAGGCAGAGAAACTATGTCTTGAAAAAACAAACAAACATAAAAGTGGGTACAAAACTAAACAGAATTCTCAACAGAGGAATATCCAATGGCTGAGAAACACTTAAAGAAATGCTCAAAGTCCCTAGTAATCATGGAAATGCAAACCAAAGTGACTCAGAAAGTACATTATACCTCTCAAAATAGCTAAAATAAAAAACTCAAGGGACAACACATGTTGGTAAGGATGTGGAGAAAGGGAACACTTTTCCATTGCTGGTGGGAATACAAACTTGTAACACCACCTTGGAAATCAATCTGGACATTTCTCAGAATATTCGGAATAATTCTTCTTCAAGACCCAGCCACAACACTCGTGGACATATACACAAAAGATACTCCACCATATAACAAGGACATTTTTTTGCTCAACTATGTTCATAGTGACTTTATTTGTAATAGCCAGAATCTGGAAAATTCTAGATATGCGTCAACCTAAGAGTGTGTAAAGAAGCTGTGGTAAATTTACACAATGGAGTACTACTTAGCTACTAAAAGTAAGAAAATCTTGATATTTGCAGGCAAGTGAATGGGACTAGAAAAGATCATCCTGAGTGAGGTAAAGCAGAACCAGGAAGACACTCATGGTACATACTTGCTTATAAGCAGGTATTAGACAGATAGTACATGATAACCACAATACAATACACAGAACTAAAGAAACTAAATAACAAAGAGGACCCTAGGGAGGATGCTTCATTCTCATTCAGAAGGACAAACAGAATAGATACTGGAAGCAGTTGAAGAATAGGAACAGGATGGTCACCTACCATAGAGATCTTCTGAGAGACTCTATCCAGCAGTAGATGCAAGTAGATGCTGAGACACACAGCCAAACTTCAGGGTGGCTCACAGGGAGTCTTATGGAATAGTTAGGAAATAGAGGTAACTGGAGGAGCCAAGAGCTCCAAAAGGAGACCAATGGAGCCAGTAATTCTGGGCAGAGGAGAGGGAGCTGCAGAGACTGATGCACCAAACAAGGACTATGCGTGGTGTGGACATAGACCCTCTGGCTTGAATGTTGTAGATAGGGAGCACAGTCTCCTTGTGGGGACTAAGAACTACTTCTGACATGGACTCAGTTGCCCACTAATTGATCACTTCCCCCTGGCCGGCCAGCCTTGCCAGGCCACAGAAGAAGAGGATACAGGCAGTCTTGCTGAGACTTGACAGAAGGCTATCCATCCTGAGGAGTAGGGGAGGAAGTGAGAGGGTAGGAAGGAGGGAGGGCAGGGTGAGGAGAAAACGAGGGAAAGGCTACAATCGAGATGCAAAATTGAACAAATTAAAAATTAAATAAAAATTTGAAAGCATCGATTTATGAGTATTTTTTTTTTTGTCAACAATGATGTTTATTAAGCCAGGAGCTTGTGTACATCTGTTATCTTAGCACTCATAGAGGCAAAGGCTGGTGGAGCTCTGTGAATTTGAGGCCAGGTTAATCTACAAAGTGAGTCCAGGATGGCCGGCCAAGGCTATACAGAGAAATCCTATCTCTAAAAACAAACAAAACAAACAAACAAACAAACAAAAAACAAGAAACAAACAAACACGCCCCCCCCCACAAAAAAAAAACACCTAAAACCTTTTATCTGGATCAGATAGAATAAACATGTATTATGACAAGTTATATAATTTCTATGTCATTATTTTATAAACCTATATTAAGCTAAATTTACCATATTCAATGTATGCACAAGTACACTTTGAGTACTTTTAAATAAAATGTATCTTGTTTCAAAATTAGCTAACTGTATGATGTAAATTAATAATTTTCTTTTGATAACACATTTATTTTAATATAAGGTTATTGATTAAACATATGCCTTTATTTTTATATACCACATAACATTCACTTAACAAGAATAGTTTATGTAGTATAGCAAAAAATTAAATTTTTTTTTTTTTGGTTTTTCAAGATTAAGTAACTCTATATAGCCCTGGCTGTCCTAGAACTTGCTCTGTAGAGCAAGCTGGCCTCAAACTCACAGAGATCCATCTGCCTCTGCCTCCAGATCACTGGGATTAAAGGCATGAACCACTACTTTTCTCAGATAAAATATAAAACTAAAGGTAAACTTCATTATTTCAGACATTTAAAAATGGCTTACAGTGGAAATGAAATCAATGAAAATTCACATTTATCATTAAAAATCAGTGCTTGGTTTAATGCAGTTTATCACAGATATACATATCAACCATAGAAAACTGCATAATTGACATTTGGTTATAATCACTTTACAATGCTTTTTTGATAGCATAATGGAAATATAACAAATATAAAAAGCACTAATGTTATTTTTAAAATAATTATCTAAAATGTGGCTATGAAGTATCTATCTGCAAAATCTACTCAGAAAGTACACATCATACTATTTTACTTGAGCATAAATATAATTCACTAATAAGAAATTTGTTTTCCAAATTCTAGGTTTTTCTAATACAATCAATATTTATGTGGGATTTCATAAATACAAAGACTTAGTAATGCAATATAAACAAGTTCATAGATCTTCTCCAGGAATAATTGATACGGTGTAGTGGTTGTTATTTTTAAAGCAGTTTGCACTCTTACTGATCATTCTTTCAAAGTCCAGTTACCTTACTCATTGTCTTGTGACATTTGTAAATGCATTCCATAACTGCGTGTCAGATATTTCTGAGGTAACACTGATTTTAGTAAGTATTACCTTGAGATATGTTAGTAGCATTTTCAAGTGTTTTGAGTCTAAAGTTCTCTACTAATCTTTATTTCTCCATTTTTTTCTTATTTCTTTACATTCAATCTCCCTAATGTCACTTCTCTACAGATTTATTTTGAACACTGCACATAGCATTACTTATAATATTTTTGTGGGGTTTTTCCTGTCATAATTACCTGAAATGTGAGTTATTATGTTATGCATGTTACAGATTAAAGTATCTAATTTTTTGATAAGTACATCTGGTTCTGTGCCGCTAAAAATATTTGACCTATATGAAATATGTTCTCCTTCTTTATGTAGTGTCTTCTATTTGTGATTCAGTTTGCCATCATCCATACACCTTATGAACAACAAAAGATTATACAAATGCCTTATCAGCATGCTCATTTTTTAAAATTATTGTATATAAAAGACAGGTTATGTTTGATAGTAATTATACTTTTATCTATAAAAATTTTGCTTACTAAGGTATGAACAAATATCAGTATGAAAATCTAATAAATGCATGGAATGGGCAGTGCTCTATGTTTGCATGAACATGTAATTTTAACACTGTTTTGTCGACGTTGGCAAATCTATAATGTGGGAAAATGGATGAGTGCAGGAAATCTATTTTGAGAGATTATTTTTCTACTATTATAGCTAATTTCTGCTGATGTGCAAGTATTATTTGCTTGACCTAGCAATGTGAGTGTTTAATGGACTAAGCAATGCTAATGCTGCGAACTGCTTCCCTGGTTTTAATCCACAAGAGCTTCACTTATTCTCTCATATATTTTGCTTCCTTTTTAAGATTTTAGAACCAGAGTACACTATCAATAAATTGACACTATTGACAACAATTCCGTGGCACAATCATCTTCTGATAAATCACTAATTAATACACATCCCTTATTAAATAGCAAACATTAACACTTAGGTTTGTAATTTCTGAGTTTTGCTAAATGAATTGGTAATTGCTCATCATTGTAAATATATGGAAACATTTGTTAGAATGGATTTCTGTTAGAAGTGAGCAAGGTGTTCAGTTACTAGTACTCCTATAATTTCTGCTGTTAGAACTATATCATGTGCTAATTTGCCACTGGGTTGTTGATTTTTATTTTGCTATAGAGCTGTAACTTTCTATTAAGATTGGGTATGTATGGTTATAACATAAGGTTAAAAATAATTTATATTTATTATTTGCCTAAGAAATTGGAAGCATTTCTCCATATGGTCAACATGAAGATTTACTTTCAATCTCTTAAGCAAATAATAAGTATACATTAACATTTTTAAAATTAAATTAAAATTTCAAGTAATGTTTTGAGAAAATTGCAAAAAACAGAAACACATTCATAATTTATTGATAATCAAGATTAGAAGATAAAGCCAAATGGTTAGCTCAGTAGATAAGACTTGCTGCCAAGCCAGATAGACACCCTGAGTTCCGTTCTGTAAGCCTTATAGTGGAAGGAATGAATCAATCCTCCTGGGCTCTCTTCTGAGCTCCATGGCGTACATGCAAACAACATATCACCCCAACCTCCATAAACACAGGCAGGCAAAAATAAACAAATGTAATAAGAAGGAGATTGGAAAAATTGTTTGTTTATAATGGTTTAGCTTTTACTCTATTGCATTGAATTAACACTTTACAAAGTTGCCCTCAAATAGGAACTATTTAGACAATGTCTTAAGTGTATTTATAATATTTCATTTTCAGATAATCTAGTCTAAAAATACCACATTATTTTTGCTCACAATTAAAAAGAGAACAAGGTTTATGATGCAAAAGCACTTCCATCTTTTAAATTATTACAATTGAATATTTTTATATCCTTTTGAATAATATAAAATCAGATAGTTTTTCGCTAAGTTCTTTGAAAAAATAAAAATGAAATGTCACTACAAGTAAACATTCATCAAAACTTTATGTCCCTGGATAGGCTAGACAATATTTTAACATGATAAAGTGAGTCATTTCAGTATTTTTCTGTATACATCATCTGTATCTATACACATATGTAGTATGCACTTCTTTGCCTTTATTAATATGCCATTAAAATGTCAGCATGATTTCTTTTTAGTGAAAGTTATACATTAGCTATTAGAGTCACTGAAGAAAAGAAGATATTACTTTGGTTAAATACGCTTTACCAAAAAAATAAATATAACCTTAGCATAAGAATATATTTTATCTGATCAATTATTTCATAGTGTTATTTATTCTGACATATTATACTGAATATTGTGCATATTTCCATAATTTTCTCATATAAAGCATATTAATATTTTAATATATTTGAAGGCATAAAGCTTTTTTATATAAATGATACACATAGTTTTACATAGGGATAAATGGAGATGCTTAACTAAGGCATAAAATCTTGCTATTAGAAAGTTGATTAAATGTAAGAGGTCATACACCAAATACAAAGTAAAGATTACTTGGAATTTAATACAGAAAAATTGTTGACCAAAATGATCACATACACATTGATCTTTTGAAGACATTTTCTAAATTGAAATTACCTCTTCCTAGATAAGTCTAATTCATGTCAAGTGCACTAACACCACACACACACACACACACACACACACACACACACACACACACACATGCTCATACACACACACACACACACACACACACACACACACACACACACACACACACACACACAGTGTACTTATACCAGATGGGGACCAACAACAATCAAAGGTAACAGTTGCATAAAATTCTAACTTGGGAACCCAATATATTTTGCTTCCCCATTTTTTCAAGATTGTAATTTAATTACAATTTTCTTGTTTCATTCCTACCACCAAATATCCCAACTTATCATTCCTTCTTCTCCATAAATTCATAGCCTCTTTTTACATTGGTTTTCATTACATGCATAAGTTCATATTAATACACAATCATAAATATCACATTTTATATTATATAATGCTGCTTATATATGTGCTTTATGACTGACTGTTTTACTGGCATTACAACAGGAAGCATTGGTTAGAGGTTATGTGTAGGACTAGGGATACAGAAAACCAGCTGAATCATTATAACTTCAATCTCCATGGGAGGAGTGGCTCATGAACTCACTGCACAATTTGTAGGCATCTGGAAATGCCTGAGATATTTTTCTCTTCATAGCTTGACTGACTGGGTCATAGTCTTTTCTTCCAGTATTAGGTTAATGTTTCTATAAAACTAAGGACCTTTCTAACATTTACATCTCCACACACGTGAAAATATTGCTTTTCTCTTAACTCCCATGAGATTTCTTCTCTCTCCCGGAAAAATGTTTGAGTTACAAGGAAATCACTATACAATGACAGGTTTAAAGAATCACTAGTAGAAACAGAGAAAGCAGTTAAAAGATGATGAATATTATTTACAAAATAATCCAGTATTCTAAAGTCAGCATAGTACTAAGGGGGTTGAAGAGAAGTAAACAATTCTTAATGCATTTTAAACATAAACTTCGTTGGTTTCCACAGCTATATATTTGAAAGACTTAAGATACACACAGAGTGATATGTGTGATTTACAATAATAATGTTTTATCCCCTCTTGGTATTGATTCTTGAAAGAGGAACAGGGTTGGATAACAGGGTATTGTCCTGAAACATAGGGAAGCTATTTTTATAGATCATTTATATTTTTATGTATTTTTTATTTTTTTGAGTTCATAAATTACATTTTTACCTTTCATTGCCTTCTCTGAACTCCTCCAGTATAGCTCCCCTGATCCCCTTTCTCAGACTCCATTTTCACTAATAGTTTTTTTATTCATATATGTATATACATATATGTTCTTAAATGTAACATGATACTTTGAGGTTCCTACTGTGATTCAAAAAAAAAAGTTTCTTTACTTACCAAGAAAGTGGGTCAGAGGAGAGGATATCTGATTGAGACTTTAGGCAAGAGTAGCATGGAAGAAAGAGGAAATAGTAGGACCCACAGGGTCCTGGAATCCTACAAGAAGAACTTTATGGCAGGCAGATCTGGATCCTGGGGTCATCCTCAAACTAAGGCACCCGCCAAGGAGAATATAGGCAGTAAGCTTCGAACCCCTACCAAGACCTACCTGACGAACATGACACTCTCCACCTTTGAGTGGAGAGTGAGATCTGACTCTCACACGAACTCTGGTGCCCCTTTTCTGACCATGTCCCCCAGTTGGGGAGACCTGGTGGCACTCAGAGGAAGGATAGCCAGTTACCAAGAAGAGACTTGATATTCTGAGAGCATATATAGGGGGAGGAGGTCTCCCTCAGTCACAGACATAGGGGAGGAGAGAAGGGGAGAAATGAGAGGGAGGGAAGAATGGGAGGAAACAGGGGAAGGGCTAACAATCGAGATGTAATATGAATAAATTAATAAAAAATCCTTCAAATAATGTAACTTTAAAGGCCACCAAGATTTTATGTATTGCTATTGCTAAGACACTTGAATACACGTCTCTCATGAAAAACAAAACAAACAAACAAACAAAAAGGTTCAAATACTAAGATCAGAGATGTAACATATTGTCTTGATTCCATGACCTAATGAATCATTTATAAAAGTAGGGCATTAAGGAGATGTAAAAAGTGAGTGTAGATGTAAAATAAACAAAGTATTAATTCATATGGTAATGCAAATATTTACAGGTGGGAGAATCAGAAAAAGAGGAAGAAATGCCACTATTAAATAGTCAATAAGTGGAAGCCAAAATAAGTTATTTGGCAAATCAAAGTAATATATTATGTTTCAATAAAGTAATTGTTCATTCCTACTGCTTGCATATAGTTTAAGAAAGGTAATAGAAAAGCCATTAACAATATTACACACACACACACACACACACACACACACACACACACATTTGTATATATATAAACTAGAGGAATTACTTAGAGCAGTTTGGAAAATGTATTGATGGTGATAAATGCTTTAATAATCTGAGTCTGAAAAATAACAAATTTAGGTGATCCTTTCTTGACATAGATGAAATGGAAATTTTAAGATTAGGATAAAAGCTATGGTTACACATTAATGAGAAAAATTCAGAATATGAAAGAGGGGGGAAGAAGAAGAGAAGAGAAGAGAAAAGAAGAGAAGAGAAGAGAAGAGAAGAGAAGAGAAGAGAAAAGGAGGGGAGGGGAGGGGAAAGGAGAAAATTAGAAGATCTAATAATTTGGAGAGATTGGAGTCTTTGTTTATCTGCAGAAACTCATGATTTCAAACCATGTTAAAAAATAAAGGGTGAGAAATGCATAACTGTGGATGCAGTTATCCTGGTCTAAGAAGCTCATTTCACTATAAAGAAAAAGACCCACTCTTTTCCAGCTGAGTTTCAGATATCAAGCAAACAAAAACACAGATGAAGTATATACATATAGGTTTTATTGCAATTTTTAGAGTTTTTCTAAGATTATGTAACATTAATTTTTAGAAAGAGAAGGTATACATGATTGCTTGGATTTCATTCACTCATTAAATTTTACTTTTACTAGTCACAAATATATTTCTAATCAGATTTGATATGAGCTCATTTTTTTCAGAGTTGTGCTTTTGAATTAATATAAAGTACTTTTTTCTAAATAAATTTTGTATCTTTTTCTTGAAAGCAAGAGTGCCTATTAAGAGCATTTTTGGAAACCTTACCCCATAATATGATCATATTTAGAAACAGGGTCTTCTAATGATAATTCAGGTTAAATGAAGTAATCATGCAGGATCCTAATTCACTAAGACTGTTTTATTAGGGAGGAAAATACCAGAAAACAGTCTCTTGCATCCTGAAGGAAAAGCCATAGCTAGTCACGCTGAAAGCAAAGGGAGTACGAGATTGGAAGAGGGGTCTCACAGGAATCCACTGCTCATACAATTTAACACACTGGGAAATTAAATGACTGTTGTGAAGCCACATAGCAAACTGTCATTTCACTGATACACAAATAGTACTTTGGTTAATATTCTAAAAAGTTGAAATAAACTTTCGGCTTTGATTCCTCCTTTTATATTTGTGTTTCTTTTATTTTTATATTATTACACTACTTCTCTCTTCCTTTTCCTCACTCCAAAACCTTCCATAAAACCCCCTTTATTTTTTTCTCTTTATGACTTCATTTTTCATTAATTGGCATCATATTCATATAAGTGTGTGTGTATACATATACATTCCTAAATATAACCTTCTCTCTATTTGATGTGCACATTGTTTCATGCAAATAATACATTTAACAGATTTTCTCTTCTGAATGGTTAAAAAATATTTTAGTATTTTCTCAAATAAATCAATACTTGTTTATGGGTTGTTATTTAATTTTGTTTAATTGAAAAAACACATTTAGAAATATCTCTTTTATTTATTTATTCACTTTGTAACCTCATTGTAGTCCCGTCGCTCATCACCTCCCAGTCCCACCCTCCCTCTTTCTCCCCATCCTCTCTTCTCTACTCCTCAGAAAAGCAGAGTCTCTCTCCCCATTCACCATGGCTCATCAAGTCATATCCAAACGAGAATGTCTTCTTCTCCTGTGGTCTGGCAAGAGAGTCCATGTCAAAAATAGTCCTCACTCCCCTTACTAGAGGACCCACATGAATTTTGAGCTACTCATCAGCTATATCTTTGTAAAGGATACAAAGGTCCTTGGTAGGTACTTCATTCACAGCAGGCCCCTCTGGACCCTTGTTCGTTGGCTCTGTTGGTGTTTTTATGACTCTCCTGTCAAGTCGGAGTCCTTTTCTCCTTTCCTCCACTTTTGCACAAGACTTCCTATGAATTGCTCAGATTTTGGCATCTGTTTTGAGGCACTGTTGGGTGGAGCCTCTCAGAGAACAACTCTGCTTGACTCCTATCTGCAAGCATAGCCGAGTATCACTAATAGTGTTAGGGCCTTGCTCTCTCCCATGGGGTGTAGTTTGTGTTGATCCAAGCATTGGTTGGATTTTCCCTCAATCTCTGCTCTATCTATGTAACTATACCTGCACATTTTGTAGGCAGTGGTAATTTTAAGATGAAGGTTGAGCCTTTTTTGTGGGAGGGCTTGTGTTTCCCACTATCTACTAGGATATTCATCTAGTTAGAGGATGTCCTCCTCAGTCTCTATGGCCACTGCTACTAGGAATCTCTGCTAGAGTACTTCTCATATCCTTCCAGGAGCCTACCTTGACTTAGATAAAAACAAACAAACAAAAAACTTCAAGTGGCAGCACATGCTGGCAAGGATACGGAGAAAGGAGAACACCCCTCCATTGCTGTTGGGAGTCCAAAATTGTAAACCTACTTTGAAAATAAAATGGTGCTTTCTCAGAAATTGGGAATAGCTCTGCCTCAAGACCCAGTTATACCACATTTCAGTACCCATGGAAAAAATTACGTGACTTAGGCAACAACAACAAAAATATCAAATATCAAATATCTAATGCTTTGTGCTTCAAACTAGCCTATGAAAATATCCCAGCTTGCTGAGACTTTTTTTTTAAAGAAAACTGATACCAAATGGTCAGTGATTACATGAAAAATACCTAGACACAGAGCAAATCAATAATTTATGTATATGAGTGTGCCAGGTATATTTGTGAACTACAGAAAATTGGTATCACAGAAAATATTGTTTTCAAATTACTAAATATGAAGGCCAGTACTTCCTGGAATGCTTAGTTCTGTATATTGTGTATCAAAATGAGATATTAGATTTGTATAAAGAAGTAAAAAATAGAAGCATCCAGATGTGTGAGTAAAGGTTTATTTGAGATATTAGTGTCATGTTTCATAGTTAAGAATGTTTATCTCTATTTGGTAGTTTTCTCTTTCCTAAAAATTTCACTGGCATTGCTTAAGAATGATTCAAAGGAATACAAAAAAATTCCTTGTTTTTAATAGCTGAGTAGTATTCCATAGTGTATATGTACCACAGTTTCTTTATCCACTCTTCTACTGAGGGACACTTAGGCTGTTTCCATGTTCTGGCTATTATGAATAAGGCTGCTATGAACATGGTTGAGCAAATTTTCTTGTTGTGTGCTGGAGCATCTTCTGGGTATATTCCAAGGAGTGGAATAGCTGGGTCTTGAGGAAGCCCTATTGCCATTTTTCTGAGATAGCACCAGATAGATTTCCAAAGTGGCTGTACTAGTTTACATTACCACCAGGAATGAAGGAGTGTTCCTTTCTCCCCACATCCTCGCCAGCATGTGGTGTCGCTTGAATTTTTTATCTTAGCCATTCTGATGGGTGTAAGATGGAATCTCAGAGTTGTTTTGATTTGCATTTCCCTGATGACTAAGGAGGCTGAGCATTTCTTTAAGTGTTTCTCAGCCATTTGATACTCCTCTGTTGAGAATTCTCGAAATTTGTGTATAAATGGATTGAGCTAGAAATGATCATAATGAGTGAGTTAACCCAGAAGCAGAAAGAATCAAATGGTATATACTCACTTATATCTGCATACTAGCCCAAGGGGCATGTCCCACGAAAGCCTTCACTTACTAGGAAACTGGGACAGAGGGGAGGGCATCCTATTGGGACTCTAAATGAGAGACGCATGGGAGAATAGCAAAATAAAAGGATACAGAGGGTCCTAGAAATCTACAAGTAGAACAATATGATAGGCAGATTTGGGCCCAGGGATCCCGCTGAAACTAAGGCACCAGCCAAGGACAATACAGGAGGTAAACTTTAAACCCTTTCCCAGATCTAGCCAATGGGCAGAATATTCTCCACAGTTGAGTGGAGAGTGTGATATGACTTTTTCATGTACTCTGGTGCTTCACATTTGACCATGTCCCCTGGAGGGGGAGACCTGGTGGCACTCAGAGGAAGGACAGCAGGTAGCCAAGAAGAGACTTGATACCCTATGAGAATATACAGGGGGAGGTAATCCCCCTCAGGAACAGTCATAGGGGAGGGGAATAATTTGAAAATGGGGGGGGGGAGGGAGGATACAAGGGATGGGATAAACATTGAGATGTAACAAGAATAAATTAATAAAAAAAATTTAAAAAAAGAATACAAAAAAAGCCCGGCTCATTGGGCTGCTTTTATGTTTGGAGCAAATGGGAGGCAGACAACAATTTGAGAAGGTTTCTGGACCAATTTAATGTTGGAACAAAAAGATTAAAACAAAAAGAAAACACTTTATCAAGAATATTTCCTTGAAGTACAGAAAAGGGCAGATGACTAGGCATAATATGTCCATATCCTACAAGAAATAAAATGTTATTATACCTAGGAATATCTATGAAAACATACCCATTAAAGTACCAAAGTGTAAGTGAACTAACCAAAAAACAACTGAAGAAAGGAGGACATTATCCCCATGGAAGATGGTACAAACATTTTTTTGTAGTGAAGCCATAGGAATACAGGCACACATGGAATGCTAGATTGAAATATATCAGAAGTTCAATGAGTGTGACATCCTCCAGCTCTGATGGAAATGACTTAGCTTGCTGATGGCTGTGAAATGCCATCAGAGAATCTTCAGAGAATAGAAGAAAAGAATGAAACAGGAAGCAAAAATGAGAGGGAAGCACAAAAATGTAAATCAGAAAGAAAATAGTTTCTACATAAAATCTAAGACCTAATATCTACAATAAAATTATAAGTTCAGCTCATTTTCAGAATAACAGTTGTACCCAAATATAGTCAATATTGTCATATGACATAGCATGTATTCCAAACAATAAACTAAATAAGAAAGGTCAATTCAACAGAAAAGATAGAGACAGAACTGATGGGAATATACCCATACATGTAGAAATGATGGCAATAACTTTCTTTTTTTACATGTATATTAATATTATTACACACACATTTATATAATAAATTACCTACACCAAGGTGAACTATGAAACATTCAGGAGTTAGGAGTTATATAAGTGTTACACTCACAGTGATTTAGTTATCTGTATTAGGCAACCTTGAAGAAAACATTTTTCCTGCTGTGGTGCATCTATATAAATATCAGAAATAAAAATAAATATAACAAAAATGAAGGAATCTTTCAATGGTCCCATTAGTATATTTGAAAAATATTTAAAATTCAGTGAATTTGAAGAGAGTGAAACAACAATAGCCAAGGACAAAAAGCCAAAGGAAAAACATTATTAAATAAAATATATAATAAAAGCAGCTTCCAGGAGACATAGGATAATAGAAAATTGTCTAGTACATCTGACCCAGTAATCCTTTATTGAAGACAGAGTAAAACATGGAAACAGACCTGTATTTTCCAGTGCATACACAAATACACTCACAAACACACACACATACACATGGACACATACACACCTGGTCTTTTATAAACATAACATAATGGGAGGGGATAAATACTGATGGACATAATTGATATTTTGGGTTTTCTAACAATGTAATATCTTACTACCTCCCAATATGCAGAAAGAGTTTGTGTTATATATTGAAATGGCTGGACATGTTCAAGAAAATTCAGAATTAACTTCACTATCTATTCAGCTACAACAGGTCATCAGAAATAGAAATCATCCATTGTATATAATGCATATCAAATCCCATATTGGTCAACAAGGCACTCTAGCACAAGATAATAATGAAATTGATTATCTATTAATAGGAAAATGCTATAAGCTCCAGAATTACGTAAGAAACACCATGTTAACAGCAAGGATTGAAAAATATGTTTTTGTTACTTAGCAACAACCCCAGAAAATTATAAGGAAATATCTTACTTGTAATTTGTGAAACCAAACTCCATTACAGGCAGGAAGTAACCCAAAAAGGTACCTAAAGAAGTGAATATCGAAAAATTAAAAATCAAAGCTGGATTTTGGGTTCAAGTGTGGTTTTTTTTTTCCTTCTCTAAGCTCATTTAGGCTCATTAAACAAAAATCCAAACTCTTTATCTCATATCAGAAGAACTACGTGGTTTGTGACAGATAAAATCCAAAAACAAGGAACTATTCTATTTCTATTAATTTCATAATCTTTTGATTTTCATTTTATTTATTCATTTTTTTAAGAATAAAAACATATTATTTAGTAAAACAAACGTCTGTGACTATTTCATATGTACATCCGCAATGAAAAAAACTGAAAAGTCCTTACTTCTACAAATTTTTGAGAATTGCCTACCCTGAAAACAAATGTTTTTTTTTAATTTTTTTATTATTAATTTATTCTTGTTACATCTCAATGATTATCCCATCCCTAGTGTCCTCCCATTATTCCCTCCCTCCCCTTTTATCCTTATTCCCCTCCCCTATGACTGTTCCTGAGGGAGATTTCCTCCCCCTGTATATGCTCATAGGGTATCAAGTCTCTTCTTGGTAACCTGCTGTCCTTCCTCTGAGTGCCACCAGGTCTCCCCCTCCAGGGGACATGGTCAAATATGAGGCACCAGAGTTCGTGTGAAAGTCATACCCCACTCTCCACTCAACTGTGGAGAATGTTCTGTCTGTTGGCTATATCTGGGTAGGGGTTTAAAGTTTACCACCTGTATTGTTCTTAGCTGGTGCCTTAGTTTGAGCAGGACCCTTGGGCCCAAATCTGCCTATCATAATGTTCTACTTGTAGGTTTCTAGGACCCTCTGGTCCTTCTACTTTGCCATTCTCCCAAGCTTCTCTCATTTGGAGTCCCAATAGGATGTCCTCCCCTCTGTCCTAATTTCCTGGTAAGTGACGGCTTTCATGGGACATGCCCCTTGGACTAGTATGTAGATATAAGTGAGTATATAGCATTTGAGTCTTTCTGGTTCTGGGTTAACTCACTCATTATGATCACTTCTAGCTCAATCCATTGGTTTTCATTTTAGTCTTTACATATTTTCTTTTATTTATTTATCTTTTATTGAATGTCTATGATTCATACGTCATTTATATCAAAATCCCTCTCCTTCCCCCAGTAAATAGACAAAGAAAAAAAATCTTGTCATAGAAGCTGTAGTGTATCACACAAGATAGCCTTTGTCCACATATGTTTGCATTCAAATGTTCATGTTATGAGTCTGGTTTGAGGCCTACACTAACATTACTGGATTCTCACTGGGACTGCTGTCTGATATCCTGTTGTTGCCTTTTATCAAGGGGATTCTTAATCTTTGAATCTGCAGGTCCAACCCCTTCATGTGTTCCAGCAGGTCATAACTGGGGTAGATGTTGGGGTGAGGTAGACTCAGAGCCCTGGATCAGGGCTAGCTCCCTTGTCAACTCTCCCGCACCCATGTGATCATGAGAGGGCCTGCTCACCTGCTCCCATGTAATCAGGCAGGGCTGGCTAGCCCACTCCCATGTTATCAGGGCAGGGCCGTTTCCCCTGCTCCTTTACAAATTTTCTTAAGGTTGAATTATCGTCTCAAAATCTGAGAAAGTTTTGACAGAATGAGACAGAATAGGAGATTACCAACTCTCAACAGAAGATAAATTAACAACAACAACAACAACTAAAAGGCTTTGGGAAGCAGTATAGAGGAAGAAAGGGAGGAGGCAGTTTTACCAGATAGTTCTCCAGAGACAGACTGCAGATAGAGAAAAGGAAAGACACAGGTGCAGACAGAACCAGCCATGGAATGAGAAGAAACCATAGATTAGAATATATTGGACTTGTTTGGAAAAAAAACTTTAAATCTCTGAAGAAAGAGATGAACATAACATCAGAAGTTGGAAGGATCATCCTTGTTCATGGATCAGGAGAATTAACATAGTAAAAATGGCCATCCTACAAAAAGCAATTTACAGACTCAGTGCAATCCCTATCAAAATACCCACACAATTTTTTTAAAGACATTGAAATGTCAATTCTCAACTTTATATAGAAAAAAAACCCAGAATAGCTAAAACAATCTTATACAATAAAAGTTCCTCAGGAGGAATCTCCATACCTGATCTCAAGCTGTACTATAGAGCAATAGTAATTAAAACAGCATGGTACTGGCACAACAACAGGCTGGTTGATCAATGGAATCGAATTGAAGACCCAGACATGAATCCATACACATATGGTCACCAGATTTTTGACAAAGAAGCCAAATCTATTCAATGGACAAAGGATAGCATCTTCAACAAATGGTGCTGGTCTAACTCGATGTCTACATGTAAAAAAATGCAATTGGACCCATATTTGTCACCATGCACAAAACTCAAGTCCAAGTGGATAAAGACCTCAACATAAAACCAGAGACACTAAATTGGTTAGAAGAAAAGTAGGGAAGAGCCTCGAACCCATTGACACAGGAGAAAACTTCCTGAACAGAACACCAACTGCCCAGGCCTTAAGGTCAACAATTAATAAATGGGACCTCATGAGGCTGAGAAGCTTCTGTAAGGCAGGAGTTAAACACCACCAAAACAAATAACCCAATTGAGAAATGCAGCTCAGAACTAAACAGAATTCTCAACAGAGGAATATCGAATTGCTGAGAAACACTTAAAAAATGCTCAACATCTTTAGTCATCAGGGATTGCAATTCAAAATGGCTCTGAGATTCCATGTTACAAACATCAGAATGGCTAAGATCAAAAATTCAAGTGGCACCACATGCTGGCGAGGATGTGCAGAAAGAGGAACACTCCTTCATTGCTGGTGGGAATGCAAATTTGTACAACCACTTTGGAAATGTATCTGGTGCTTTCTCAGAAAAATGGGTATAGGGCTTTCTCAAGACCCAGCTATTCCACTCGTTGGAATATACTCAGAAAATGCTCCATCACACAACAGGGACATATGCTCAACCATGTTGACAGCAGCCTTATTCATAATATCCACAACCTGGAAACAGCCTAAATGTCCCTCAGTTGAAGAATGGATAAAAAAAAACTGTGGTACATTTACACTATGGAATACTATTCAGCTATTAAAAACAAGGAATTTCTGAAATTTGTGGACAAATGGATGGAACTAGAAATGATCATATTGAGTGAGTTAACCAAGAAGCAGAAATACTCACATGGTATATTCTCACTTATAATTGGGCACTAGGTCAAAAGGCATGTCCCTCAAAAGTCTTCCCGTACCAAGAGATTGGGATAGATATGAGGATGTTCTACTGAGACGCTAGGTAACAGAAATATAGGAGATGGGGAAATAGAAGGACCCAAATGGTCCCAGAAACCTACAAGAAGCTCATCTTGATGGAGAGATCGTGGCCCACGGCAGTCTGATCAAACTATTGCACTAACCAAGGACAACACAGGTAGTATACATTGAACCACTACTCTGTTCTACACAATGGACAGGACATTCTCCACAGTTATGTGGAGAGCGGGGACTGTTTTTGACGTGAACTCTGGTACCCCTTATTTGAGCACCTCCCCTTGGTGCTCTCCTCTAATTTTTCAACATTCTTAACTCTTCCCTACACTCACCAATGTGTTTCTATAAAAGGTAATCTCAACTATAATAAGATGAGAAAAGGGAGTGGAATCGGAATTTTGTTTACCTGAATCTCTGTATCATGGATGAAATAATTCATTTTAAATGGAAAATTTATAACTACCAGTCACTTGCGTATTGTCTTGGAATTAATGTCTTGCACCACTTCGATGGAAACTTTTTCTTCTCTACAAAGAATCATTACTGTGGAAACAACTGAATAGATACAAATAATGAGCCTGCTTTGAAGTCTGTGGATGTCTGTTTGAATAGTAAATATCCATTAATAGATAAGATAGTGGGAGATATTTATTATTTATCTAATCTTGCACAATACTGATAGTATCTAGCCCCCATTCACCTATAATATGTTGTATATCTATCTCTGCATTTCTCCTTTCTTTGTAAAAGACACATTCCAATCTGCACTCCATTCTGCCTGCAAGCATGGTAAGAATGGGGTGTATTCTGTAAATTAGTCTTTTTAAAAAATAAGGCAAGCTATAAAGCTAGAAAGATGACTCAGTGGTTAACAACACTGGCATCTCTTTCAAAGAACTAGCTTTTAGATCCTAGTCCCAGCATGACATCTCAGAAATGTCTGTACCTCTAGTTCCAGGAAATCCAAAGCTCTCTTTTGACCACAGTGATCACCATGAATATATTTTAGACAGACATACAATCAAATCAAATATCCTTCTCTGTCTGTATATGAATACATGCACACATATATACATACATACATATGTGCATATATATATATATATATATATATATATATATATACACATACAAATATTACTAGGCTATCAGTTCCAATAAGTATCTTAAAGAAAATATTAGACTCTTCTTAATATTTTTTATTCTCTAAGCTTAAGACAGACATTTTTGTCTTTTAGTTTCACTTTTATAACCCCTCAAAATTCTAATAAACACATAACATTATGAATGGCAGTACAAGAAATAGATTTGATTATACAAATGGTACACAAATTTTCCAGAATTAACATTGTGGTAACACTCTGGAGGAAACTTGATCAGCATCAAAGCATAGACATTGACTAAAGGCACAGTTTTGCTCATGAGAAATGAAAAGAATGTAGACTATATTGGACTACACATTCTTATCTCCCACAGCTATAATATGCTAAGGATTTTCAGGCCACTAGAAGTTTATGTTTCCCACCAGAAATAGCTTAATAAAAGCTGCAAAGTAATGACAAAGGGAATCTCTGTGGCAAATGTTGACAAGTTAGATCTGGGGAAAAAGTATTCCTTAGTATATTTCTAAGAAAACAGTAAATCTCTAAGAAACAGCAACCAAATATGACAAAACAAGACACAATAATAAAAGGCAAAATACTACCATGAAGGCTGCCAAGGTAACCCAGCACAAGATAGAGTTTTAAGAGCAAGCAAAAGAGTGAGAGAAACATCATTTTTCACTGTTAAGAATCCCACAAAAACATCAAGCTAACAGCTATAAAAGACATGAAGAAGACCTGGGACAGAACCATGCAGTCCCAGTGCTTGTCTGTTCCATCTCTGTGAGCCTGTATGAAACTCACCTGGCTAATTAAATAGGCCATGCTCTCCTGGTGCCCTTCATTCCCTCTGACTCTTACCATCTTTCTTTCCATGTTGGGGCCATGCAGGAGGACCAGCAAAACAGGTCTAGAACTCACAGGTTAGCACACCCAGGATGCCTGTGTTTCCATGAGGCATAATCATGAGAACTATGTGTCATGAGGACTTCGTGCTTCTTTTAGAGCTTAGCTTTCTTTGTTACCCTTTTGGGCCTCATAATCCTTTTAATATACGAATTGTGTGACGACTATAAAAGGAGTTTGCATTCCCTCGCTGGGCAATATCTTTGGCATATTCCTGATCTCTTTCGGGCACTGCTGTTAGGCAGATTAGTGATTCAACCACCATCCTTGAAGAGAACCTGCAGATATAGATTTCTAACAATGACCTATACCATTAGAAAGTATTTGGAAAAAGAGATTGTTCAGCAAGGTTATGTAAAAATGATTTACCATGGACTCAGATGTAGACACTCTTAGGGAAAAATAGATTGTTTAGCAAAGTTGGGTAAAGATGTTTCTGCTATTGGCTCTGATGTAGAAAATCTTAGGGAACAAGTTGAAGCTAAGACAAAGCTAGGGCCTTTTTGAAATTGGTGAGCAGAGGCAATACTGCAATTAGCACTAGCCTAAGTGACTCTCTCAGAGAATCTGGCTGGGAAGGTGACTAATTTCTTATACTTATTTTTGCCCTCAGCTTCCTGGTATGATTTAATAGAAATTATTAATGAGTAGATGAGTACTCTTAGGATTTACAGTAGAGATGGCTGGTTTCTTATAAAATAGAAGTTTAGATTTGTAATTCCTTTAAGATTTTAAGAAGGTTACTTTTTAAATAATTGATTATTTCTTTATAATTAAAAATTGCTGCCTACCAGTAAAGAAAAGCTGGCTGGGAAATTAACTGGCTTGCCTATACTCTGTTAATGTGTAACAAGTTGCTTAATTACAACAGTATGTGAGTTTTTAGAAATAGCTTTTTTTCATGTTTGTTTCTCACTCATCATACATAAAACATTTGATCATGGGAAGGTATTGAGGAACATGTTTTCCTTATGTATACTCAATGAATCATTCACTTAAAGAAAATAGAATGTGACCACATGGTGATTTGTGTACAGCTTGAAAAATATTGCTGGGATATATAAGTTGTGGAAGACATAGTAGTTTTTGGAACTTGATATGTGGAGTTTATTCCATCCACCATATGATTTTATGTACACATGTATGTGTGTAATGTTGTTGGAATCAATTTCCATTCACTCAATATGTGTGTGTATGTATGTATGTATGTATGTATGTATGTATGTATGTATGTATGTATGTATTTGAATGGATAAAGTAAGAGAAGCTTGAAAGAAGAAGTGTGTTGGAACTTACCTGCTAGAGACTGTCTTGCTTCATCATCAAGAATGTGTGTGTGTGTGTGTGTGTGTGTGTGTGTGTGTGTGTGTTTCTTTTGTCTCCTTCTTTCTCTTTCTGTATAATGTCTGGCTGTGGGAATCTGCACCCACTCCCATCTGCTGAATGAAGCTTCTCTAATGATGACTGGACAAGGCACAGATCTATGAATATGGCAAAATGTCATTAGAAATCAGTTCATTGACTTTTTTTTTCTCAATTGTATTTAGTTCTACCCTAGGTCTCTGATCTTTCTTCCTCGCTTCCTGGACAATGTAGGACATAGGCTTCCTCTTTTGTTGTGGTACTCACATTAAGCCAAACATTTGTTGGCCACTCCTACAAGTTCTGAGCAGAACAAGTGTTCAATTTTCATATTACCAGAACAAATGGAGAGCCAAGTCTATGAAGATAACATACATGAACAAATACCAAAGGGCACCAAACCCTAGCCTATCCAGTCTTCTGTTTTACTGAATGTTTCCATTTAATTCTTGTCTGGATCTGAGTTTTTTGTTCTTGTCTAGTGAGTGCGCATGTATGTGTGTGTGTGTGTGTGTGTGTGTGTGTGTGTGTGTGTGTGTGCATGTGTGCTTGTGCATGTGTTTGTGTGTATGAGTGTGTGTGTGGTCTTTGGTGTTAGTTCTCTGCTTCCAATGTGTGAGTAATAAAGGTAAAAGTCAGGCTATGAAGCTTGGCTGAATTGCCTTTACTCAGTAAATCAAAGTTCATAAATTTTATGAACTTTGGTCATTGCAATTTTTCAATATCACAGAGAACAGAATTTATGATATAATTAATACAAGTTGCTCAATGGATTGGTATGCATGATCTCTTAATATGAGCAGCTTGAAAAATGCCTGGGGGTACCCTAAGGTCAGAGACACTAATATGAGTGAAAAACATCAATAAATGAGATCTTTATAATATTTTAATTAAGCTCATTCTGTCACAATACGAATTATATTTGACCCTTAGTAACAAATCAACATATTAAGAGCATATGGGATTTCAACCATGTAAATTTAAATTTAAAATAAGATAACTATTTCAAAGAGAAAATAGATCTACTGAAAGAAGCAGTTATGTTACACTTGGGTATATATAAAAATGTCTACTGTGTGAATACTTCCTCATTTATGTTCTTTGATGTAGAGTTCAAATTATCCTGAAATTGGAAACAGCCTAAATGTCCATCAGCCAGTTGCTGTTGGAACATGTTATGTTTATTCTATAATATTATTTAGTTATTGAGAAAATTAAAAGTTTAAATTTACATATAAAGAGATGGAGCTATACATACTCATCTTGTGTAATGTAACCCAGGCCCAGAGAGATATATATTTCATTATTCTTTGTATTTTTATGTTAATGTTTAAGTTTTGGATATGTAAGTATCATTTAAAACAACGCCAGCTTTAAATGAGGTAGTAATATCCTAGGGATAAATGAGATGGATATGCCAAGAAAGATGAAATAAACTATAGCATTACAAAACTAGAATAGGAGGATTAAGTAGAAACAATATTAAGAGGGCAGAGTAGAAAAGGGGATGCTAGGAGGGACAAATGACACTGTGCCTTTTGAAAAGGCCATATGGGAGGTAGGGTCCAAGATGGTGGGAGCTAAAACACAACTTGTCTGATCAGCAGGACAACAGTGTTTACTCAACAACCCAAGGGCCTATCTGAGAACCACAAAACATTAACTCTGGTGACCCACAGGTGAGTGGGATCCAAATTTTGTGGAGCATGATTGTGTCCAGCCTCTGGCCCAGGAAAAATCATGAAGCACCCATTTCACACAGAAACCTGCCCACAGCCTCCAAAAACTAGCGCCACATGCCTGACAAGTAAGCAGCTCTGTGCACTTTCTTGTACACAGAACTAGATGCTCACAGCCAAACCACCGGTGTCTGTGTGTTCTATTACTGAGAAGACCCCACATTTGTGATCAAAAGTAGATCTGACCTCAAGTCACCCAGAAAAGAAACAGAGAGAGCTCCTACATTCCCTAACAGCTGTTGCCAGCCTAGGGGACCCAAAATAACTGGCTGGTGGGCTGCTCTTGTACCCCCTAATGCACAAAACTAGCTTAAGAACTTGCAAAATCAACAGTGTCTGTGGGTTCTAACACTGAGCAGACTCCACATTTGGGATCACAAGCAACTTCAAACACAGGTCACCCAGAAAAGCCACAGAGAGAGCAGTCTGGTTGGGTGCTAACATTTGATACCACAAGAAACTGAAACCAGGAGTCTCCCCACCACAAGACCTAGAGATACCATCTCAGTTGACACACTTAATGTCAGATAATTAGAAATGAAAAGGAAGAAATAACAACAGACAATGTGGCAATCCAAGGAATCATTAGGTCGTACTTCAAAAATCTTTATGCCACAAGGCCATAGTCACCTTGATATCTAACCTACAAAAAGACTTTACACAGAAAGAGAATTTCGGACCAATTTCTCTTATGAACTTTGATACAAAAATACACAATAAAATACTTGTAAACCGAATCCCAGAACACATCAAAAATGTTGTTCTGCATGACCAAGTAGGCTTCACACCAGGCGAACAGGGCTGGGTGAATATATGGAAATCTACCATCATAATCCATCATATAAATCAACTGATGGAAAAAAACCATGATCATCTCCTTAGAAGATGAAAATCATTTGACAAAATCCAATACCCATTTATAGTTAAAGTCTTGGAGAGAGTAGTAATACAAGGCACATGCCTCAACACAATAAAGGCAATAGCCAACATCAAACTAAATGGAGAGAAACTTAAATTATTTCCACTGAAATCAGGCACAAGACAAGGCTGTCCACTCTCTCCTTATCTCTTCAACATAGTACTTGAAGTTCTAGATAGAGCAGTAAGACAGCTAAAGAAAAACAAGGGACTACAAATAGGAAAGGAAGAAGTCAAACTATCCCTATTTGCAGATGACATGATAGTATACATAAGTGACCCAAAAATTCCACCAGGGAACTTCTGCAGCTGATAAACACCTTTACTAAAGTGGCTGGATACAAAGTCAACTTGAAAACAATCAGTAGCCTGGCTTTATACAAAGGACAAATGGGCTGAGAAGGAAATTAGGGAAATTACACTTTTCACGATAGCTACAAAGGGTATAAAGTAACTTGGTTTAACTCTAACCAAAAAAGTGAAAGACTTATATGAAAAAACTTCAAGTCTCTAAAGAAAGAAATAGAAGAAGGTGTCAAAAGGAGGAAAGACCTCCCATGTTCTATGAATTGGGATAATCAACATACTAATAATGTCCATCTTACTAAAGGCAATTCATAGATTCAATGCAACATCCATCAAAATTCTAATAATACTTTACAGATCTTGAATTAGCAATTCTCAATTTCATATGGAAAAACAGAAAACATATAACAGCTGAAACAATCCTATACAATAAAATATCTGGGGGAATCTCCATTCTGGATCTCAATCTGTACTATAGAGCAACAGTAATAAAAATTGGAACTGGCATAGAAATAGGATGGCTGAGCAGTGGAATTCAATAGAAGACCCTGAGATAAAACCACAGATCTATGGACATTTGATTTTTGCAAAGGAGCCAAATCCATACAATGGAAAAAAAGAATCTTCAAGACATGGTACTGGTCTAACTGAATGGCTACATGTAGAAAAATGCAAATAAATTCAAGTTTATCACTGTGCCCAAAACTAAAGTACACATGATTAAAGACCTCAATGTAAAGCCAGACATGCTAAATATGTTAGAATAAAAGGTGAGGAAGAGCCTGGAACTCATTGGTACAGGAGACAGCTTTAATAACAGAACACTAACAGCCCTGGCTCTAAGGTCAACAATTAACAAGTGGGACCTCATGAAACTGAAAAGCTTCTGTAAGGCAAAGGAAACTGTCAACAGAACAAACCAACATCCTACAGACAGGGAGAAGATCTTCACCCACCCTACATCTGTAAAAGGGCTAATGTCCAAAATATATAAAGAATTCAAAAAATTAAACACCACCAAGCCAAATATCCCAAATAAAAAATGGGCTATGTGCTAAATAGAGAATTCTCCACAGAAGAATATAGAATGGCTGAGAAACTTTAAAGAAATGCTCAACACCTGCAGGCTGAGGGAAATGCAATTCCAAACAGCTCCTGGATTCCATCTTAAACCTATCCAAATAGCTAAGATCAAAAATTGAAGTTATGGCATGTGCTGGAGAGGTCACGGAGAAAAGAGAATGCTCCTCCATTGCTGATGGGAGTGCAAACTTGTACAAACAATTTGAAAATCAATCTGGTACGATCTCAGGAAATTGGGAATCAGTCTCCCTTAAGACCCAGCCATACCACTCCTGGGCATATACCCTAAGGAGGGTCCACCATACAACAAGACATTTGATCAACTATATTCATATCAGACTGGTTTATAATAGCCAGAACCTAGAACCAACCTAGATATCCCTCCACTAAAGAATGGATAACGAAACTATGGTTCATTTAAATAATGGAATACTTTTCAGCAATGAAAAAAGATAAATTTGAAATTTGCAAACAAATGGATGGAAGTAGGGCAATCACCCTGAGTAAGGTAACTCAGACACAGATAGACACAGATGACATAGTCTCACTAATAAGCATCGGTTAGCCACTTAATTCAGGTTAACCATGGTCTATGTGGGATGTTGACCTATACCTTCTGCTCAGATGTAGTAGATAGGCAGCAAAGTCTCCTGTGGGTCCCACAATATGGGGAGTAGGGACGATTTCTGACATGGACTCCATGCTCCTAAATTTGTTCACTTCCAACTCGGCAGGGTGGCCTTGGAAGACCACAGAGGAAGAGGTTATAGGCAGTACAGAGGACACTGGATAAACTCAGGTCATATGTTAGGGGAGGAGAGCTCCCCTTTCCAGGGATTAGTTGAGGGAGAGAAAGAGGATGAGACAGGGGAGGGGATTGTGAGATGATGAGAAAGGGGGCTACCATCATGATGTAAATAATTCAAACTGCAAAACAAGCAAGTAACTTATGCAGATATTCCCACTACATGGGAATAGCTCTGAGACAGGCTGAGATATGAAGGTCTATGCATAGACAAAGGTTCAGGTTGGTCACAGATTCCCTGTAATTTATAATTAGAAGCAGTTCTTAATACGGCATGAAGGAAGATTTGGAGATGTCTCACTTCTACTCATTCAATGAGCAGAGAACCAGCTTTAATTGGTCTGTGCATCCTGCACACCTCATACAATCATAATGTTAGATCTGTATAATGCATGTGATAAAATGTGTTTTCATAACAAAAGAACCAGATATTGACACTGGATTAGATCTGACATGATTCATTCCTCTCAGGCTGCTGGATGCTGACATCATGCATCCTCCATGTTCCAGCCCCAGGCACCTCAGTTGCTGTTACCCATCAGAACAGGACAGTTTCTAAGACAGCTTTGTACAAATCTTCTGATCCCAATTCATCCAGAAATTCAAACTGTCCCACAGAGAACTCCTATTTATCCTGGAATTTTGCAAGATTTGGAAGATGCACCACAAATGCTATCCATGGCTTACTTAACAATTTTCCCTAATTTGGGGGTGGGGGCACTTAAAAACTATTATTTGTCTTAAATCAGCCTGAAGAAACCTTAAGAGAAAGATTTCTCATTTCCTCTAAGGAGAAGTGGGAAACTTTCTGTTTACTCTCTTTGTCCACAGATGCTTATTTTCATTGGGAGATAGTTATAGGTTATTATTGGTCTTATACAGAAAGGAAACTAGGTTGGACACAGAGATGTCTCTCTTTTTCTTTATATTTCTTTTGTACATAAGGAGATAGGAGAGGAAAAGAAAGAAAGAGTATATACAAATTTAGAAGGAGGATTGAACAAAAGTCAGTTTGTTGAATCTACTCCTCA
The DNA here is from genome assembly GCF_903995435.1 of Acomys russatus. Lineage (NCBI taxonomy): Eukaryota > Metazoa > Chordata > Mammalia > Rodentia > Muridae > Acomys > Acomys russatus. The sequence goes on along the minus strand of NC_067154.1, from coordinate 31,503,138 downwards.
TCTCAAGGCCTTGATACTCACAAATAAAGTTATTTTTAATTCAATTGTATTTCATTTTGTGTATATATATATATATATATATATATATATATATATATATATATATATATATGCAAATTGTAGTCATGTCAAATATTAGTCCAATTTTATCACAAGAATATATACTCTAGGTCTAATAGAGAGATATGATACTATAGATATATTAGGTAAAATAGTTAAATAAGGTCTTCAAAAGCCTCAGAAACCTACAGAATATGGCAATTAATGGTGTTTTTATTATACTAAAGATTCTTTGAAAACAAGACAAGTTACTTCCTGGCAATACCCAGCATGCCTCAAAGAAGATGATGAGCATCACAGAACCTCCTTATGGAGCTGACTTCAAATGTGGCAAACCAGCCACTCAGCAAAATGTCCTCATTTCTGCCACAGACAGAATTCTGCAAAAAAAAAAAAAAAAAAAAAAAAGGAAAACTTAGATGCAGGCTGAGTTGAGGGCCAAACAGTGTAGACATGGTAAGCAAGTCCTCAATAGTTCCTGCCTCACAAATATGGCTGTCGAATATATTGGGCTATAAGGCCAAAGATGATGCTCCAATGTTATAGAGAGTGTTGGATGACTGTTCGGGCAGTAAACTGTCTCAGTTATTATTATTTGTTTTTTTTTGTTTGTTTTTTTTTTGTTTTGTTTTGTTTTTTGTTTTTTGTTTGTTTGTTTTTGGAACCTTCTAACCTGCTATTTCACTCAGGTGTTTAACTTTTATTTCTTCTCAAATGTTTGATGGTGTTGAAGACCAGTATTTTAGTCTTCCAGTTAAGTTTAGTAGCTACGGGGTGAAGATGTTTTTAGATCAAGATAGATTATTTAAGTCAATAGAGATGAGATATGATAGATATTGATCTTCATTCAGATATTTAGACCAAACGAGAACGGAAAGATGTTTACTTGAAGTTTGCTGAATACAAATAGTCAAATCACTATGAATGTCACATTTATATAATTTTGGTTATCCCATGGTTTTTCCTGCTTTATGTAGTTTATTTTATTCATGTGTAATAATATAAATGTATAGGTTAAAAAACACACATAATAAAAATTTTTTAAAGGTCATATGGGTTTCATGGATTGCAATTTGTCTATCATTTACTTAGCACCTGAATACATACCATATTTGTCTTTCTGTGTCCTTACAGAACCAGAGAATTCACATGCAGTATTAGGGAAGAGAAATAGAATAAATATTTATTGATGGATTGGGAGGACTCAAATAGGATGATCAAGTAGGGAGGAGGTAGAAAGATTAGGATGGAGGAGGGAATGGAAAAATATTGCCATATTGGAAACAAATAGTCTAGAAGTTTCTTAACATATGAACATACAAAAGGAATTTAAAAATGAATGATTATATAGTGGAGGATACATTGCCCCAATTAGACATCTTGTGCTACCATGTACAACCAACCATTCCTACTAATAATGAATCTCATATACCACACCCAAACTTTACTGGCTATTGACCATTCATTGGTCACCCTCTACAACTCAATTGTAAGGCTATGTTCATGAATACATCATTTACGTACGTCATAAAACATGGACTTTGTCTTTCTTTTATGTTTTGTTTTCATTGATTTTTTATTTTTATTTTTCCTGAGGAAAAAAAGGAAGAACACCAAATTGGATGGCAGGAGCATCTTAGAAATCTTGGAAGAGGAACATGAGTACTGTTGAAGTATAGTGCATTAAGAATCCCAAAGAAAATACAAAATAAAGTCAAAATTGTCCTCATGATATTTCAAAATTAACATCCTAATTGAGATTGGCTATTTCAGCATTTTTTTTTTTTTTTTTTTTTTTTTTTTTTGGCTTTTCGAGACAGGGTTTCTCTGTGTAGCCTTGGCCATCCTGGACTCACTTTGTAGACCAGGCTGGCCTCGAACTCACAGCGATCCGCCTGCCTCTGCCTCCCGAGTGCTGGGATTAAAGGCGTGCGCCACCACGCCCGGCTTTATTTTAGCATTTTTAATAAGCCATATATATGATAAAACTGCAATATTTGATTTGCTCATTTTCACTAATTTATTTTCACTAAAAATTCACTAATAAATTTTCACTAATTTAACTATACAATATCACTGTATTGTTAAAAATATGTTCTCTGATGTGTGAAATAGAAAGAAAAATATTACTCATTATAAGTTTAACTAATAGTAATACTTTTATAAAAATAAATACCTACATAATATTTTTGTTTATATTTCATGAATTGTCACCAAAGAATCATCATAGACATTTCTTTTCTTTAATTTTTTTTATTAATATATTCTTGTTACATCTCAATTGTTATCCCATCCCTTGTATCCTCCCATTCTTCCCTGTCTCCCATTTTCTCATTATTCCCCTCCCCTATGACTGTTCCTGAGGGGGATTACCTCCGCCTGTATATGCTCATAGGGTATTAAGTCTCTTCTTGGCAACCTGCTGTCCTTCCTCTGAGTGCCACCAGGTTTTCCCCTCCAGGGGACATAGTCAAATATGAGGCACCAGAGTCCGTGAGAAAGTCATATCCCACTCTCCACTCAACTGTGGAGAATGTTCTGACCATTGGCTAGATCTGGGTAGGTGTTTAAAGTTTACCACCTGTATTGTCCTTGGCTGGTGCCTTAGTTTGACCGGGACTCCTGGGCCCAAATCTGCCTATCATAATGTTCTCATAGACATTTCTTTAATGGGTTGTGTAACTCTTTTTTTCTCCCATATTTCAAGTCAGAGTCTTTAATTTTTCCTAAAAAAAAAAAAAAAAGAACAGTTATTTTGAATTCTTAGAAGCAGAAAACTTGGTATGTTTTTTTAATGACTAAGAGCCCCAAAGGATTATGTTTTCTGACCTACTATACATTTTATTGATGAGGCAAATAAATCTTGTTGCTGGCATAGTGAAGCCAGAAGTCCTCTTTAGGGAAATCCCCATCTGTTACTCTGTCCTCAACATAATGTTACAGCCAGGTTTAAAAATTAATAAACATAGATAAGAATCATTTCTTTGACTTACTAAAACCTTCCTCCTTTCAATTGCTATTGTAAAACATGATGTCTTACATAACATTGCGATGCAAATTTTATATTACATTATGCAATTTTTAAATTTATGAATTCTGTCTTCAGAATGATGAGATCATTGTTAAGACTAGTCTGATGATTAGCAATACTCTGTAAATATTCTCTTTTATTTTTCTTAGCCATGCTATCACCGACATCTTAATGCACATTATTGAAAAATCAACTCATTGACCGGACTAAGAAATTCATGGGGTCTATAACATATAATATTACACTTACTTTTAAGTAAACACACAAACTTTTTTACATCTATCATGGTTAATATTTATGTTTCAATTTGACTGAGGTATTGATCATTTTAATATCATTTATGAGTACAATAGTGATGGTGTTTAGATATGAAACTAGTGAACCCATGAAAGTGGATTTCCTCCCCCAGTGTGAGTTAGAACATATCCGTTAATTGGACATTTGATTACAACAACAACAAACAAACAACAACAACAAAGTTCAGGGGATAAGGAACTCTTCTTTTTCATTAACTGCTTGTCAACGTTTGATGCAGCATCCATCTTGCCATGGGATTCATCACACCAATATCTCCAGTTTTTAAACTTTAATAAGATAGTAATTATACATGGGGATTCTATCACCATCTCTCCTAAGTCTTCCTCTTGTTAACAACAAGCAATGTGTCTTTTGAACTCTGTAACCATATGAACAATTATTTCATTATAGAAAAGGATAAAGAAAATATAGTTGCAGAAATAAGGATGAGAGAGGAGAGAAAATAGAGTAAAGAAGGGAAGGGGAACAAAGTGACAAATCAGGAAGAGGAAGAGAGAAAGTCAGAGTTAGACAAATATTTCTTTCATCACTGCTTAAAACATAAAACTTGATTTACTGTAGCCTTGTAGTATTTGTCCAGTACAAGTTCATATATAAACAAAAGTACTTCCTATAACATTGTCCTTCTCTTGGAAAAATTGTTAGATTTTTGAAAAAGCCATGCAGCATTACAATTAATTCTTAAATTTGTAGCCACTAATACTTTTCTTTCTCATTATAAGCACACCTTGAATATTATCTCAATATTTTCATCTGTGGCATATTCATTTACATGTTGTTTTCCATATTTTAAATTGTAGTTTTCCCCAGGGATTTTATGCATCATGTAAGTGTTACTACCTGTGATAGAAAATTGTTAGTCATTGTTGTAAATTTCTATGTATGTGAATATGTAGAAATGTCTGCTATTTCATTCCAAATTCTGGTATTTTTGAGGATTGTTCCAAATAACATTTCGTAGTGTTATTCATGTATTTCAGAGAAGCAAACTTTGCTACATTGGTTTTCATATTATTTGTTTAATCTTTACATCTTTAAAGGCACTTTTTTCTCCTCATAATTCACCTTTTTAAGTAGAGCCATAATTAATTTGAGATTCTTTCTAAATTCTCAATAAAAACAAATTTCATTTTCAAAATCACTTTATAAGAATGACATTTTATAGCACCTTTTCTAACTTTCTCTTGCATATGAAGAAATATTTAAATGCTATGTGAGGACTTACTTGAAAATTGCTTATTTAAAAATGCTCTACTTGATATCGAGGCCTCTGCTAGGTTTATTATTTTTCCTTATGGTGATTTTATATTTGTACCATATGCCTATAGTACAATTTTCCTTACTTTTATTTAAAATTAAGCAATGGTACTCTATGGTCTAAGGGATTTAATGATATTCTAGCTATGCTTAATGAATGCATACTTTTTTAATAGTTTGAGTGAGCATATTGCACATGCTTCTTAAGTCTAGTATGGTTTCTCTTCTGTTGATAGGATTCTTTGTACATCATTCTTCAACATGTTCCGTTAAAATCTCCACTTACTATTTTAATTGCTTATTTTCCTTTAGTTTCTGTCAGTTTCTCTTCCAGATTATTTTCCACTTTTGTGTCTGTATGTGTTTGTAGTCATTATATCTTGTTTGTTTATGTGAATAATTATAACTAAATTATGAGGATGAAGTTTTCCTTCTGTTTTCATACCTTTACGTAATTCCTGATTTTTGTTACATTTAACATTTGTTTCTCTGCAATCAATATAATAATTCTAGGTATTTTGTGGTTAGTTTATGTGATATATCTTTTTATACTCAATTACATTCTGTTTATATGTAACATTTAAACTGTATATCCTAGAGACATATGATTAGAACATGTTTTTCACTTTTTTTTCTTTTTCTTTTATTCAATTATGAAAACTTTTCCATATTTGAATATATCACCCAAGCTAATCACATTTAATTTGAATATGAATGTATTTTGGTTAATTTCTAAGTGTTTATATTTTGAGTTGTTAGCTTCATAGTTATGTTTCTTCACTTCCTTATTATAGGTTTATTACCCATCGGTTAAAATATTATTATTTTAATTTAATTTCCTTAATATTTTTGCTCTATAACAAATGTAATTTAAGTATTCATAATTGTTGTAGTATTTGATATATAGTACCTATTATTTGAATAAGCTTCTGATTTATTATAATTTTAATGATATAGAAATTATTATTTCAATATATTTTTTTCCTTTTTTCTTTGTTACATATTTATGTATAATGATGTATTTTACCACACAACATTAATAACATGATTTTATTTTATTTAACACTTTACTTTTCCTATGTGGTCTTTTTCTTATTTGTTCATTTCATAATTCTCATATAGTTTTGTTCTTGCAACCTTTTCCGTGCTCCTAGCAAGCATATTACACACATAAATCTCTCTATATAAATGGAATATCATATCAGAATATCTGTCTTTAAGTCTTTAAATAAACTTTTATATGTAGAAAGGAGAACATTTCTTTATCACTACAATATTGTACTCACATTAGAAGCATAAGAATGATCACAGGTGTTAAATAATTTTATTGTGAAGGCATGATAATATTAAATTGTTAATGACACAGTATTCTAGCTTTTGTTGAATAATGATTGTCCTCTATGATATACACAGTGTTAATTTTCCTTAAGAATTACATATTATATTCAAAATTTTTAAGAGAAGGAGCCTACTATCACTAATGTGAAAAAATATCTAAGCAATCTCTGTCCTATAAAATAAAGAAAAATGCTGATGAAACTTAAATTTTTGAGTGTACAGCTTATGAAATAATAATTATATTTCTGGCATCAAAGACTTTGATCAGGTATTATGGGATTAAAGTTATTGCTGACTGAGATTTCTCCCCATGCAGTGATAATAGCTTACCAAATCGAAAATACAAGTTCCTACTTGAAATTCAAGATTTTAACTGACTTTACTAAGCATTAGTGTATTTGGGAGGCATTTAGCTGGCATGTAGGCTGGAAGTAGAAATGCAGACAAGGCTCTGTAACAGCAGTAACCAATTCTGTTTTGTAAAATTGCTCCGCAGTGCTCCAATCATGGTCCAGGGAAATCAAATATGCAGAACAAGTAATCCAACTGATTGGAATTCTTTTTTTAAAAGCCTCCAGCAGCACTTCTACTAGGATGGCACAGAGCCACCTTTCCTTGTCCCTCAGCATGATTTGGAGGATTTCTATCTGGCTGTATTGTGGTTGAAAAGTGAAGGGAATCATGTACAATGCACAGTAGCACTTTGACATGAAATATGATAAAAACTAGACCCTAGCATTTCTTTGTACCACTTCTACCAAAAATCTTAGAAAAAAATTAGATAAATCAGTTGGGGATGTCAAAAAATGCTTCTTCATCACACTGGACACAACTGAAGTCACAGACAACACATTGAAGCTGTGTCCCATAGGCAACTTTACTTACAGAGTCAATGAAGAAAGTCCGAATTTTTATTTAGACGTAATAAAGTGCCTCAAATATATTGTATTTTTCTGGTTTTAATGGGATGGTTCTTTTGTTGAACACAGTTATCCCAAGCCACAATTCCATGTATCACAATTCAGACAGGAAATACTTGTTTCGTGTTGGGATCTGTCATCAAACCTCTAAGTTCTCTTCTGAAAGCTCGCAGGACATACTTCGTGGATGAACATCCTCAGGTAGAAATACATTTTGTCATATGTTAGTTAAATTTTATGCTTTGGTAGCCCAGTGTTGAAAGTATTTCACAGTACCTCTAAGGATGGTCCTTATTACTATCCAAATGGCATGCTTTGTAACAGCAAGTCACTTTATCTCACTTGCCCACTAAGTTTCCCATAAAGACATTCTCTGAAAGCTTCAGGAGACAGATTTTAACAACATAGATATTTTTGTTTTTTGACAGAAATTTGTAGTCATATTACTTTTTGGTAGAATGTTTTTGGGCCTGTTTGAGTATACTAGTTATTATTATTATTATTTTTTTTGGTACTTTTAAAATGAACACATGTGTAACTGTTATATTCTCTGTACAATTCTGAAGGAGTAGCACAAATAAACACACAAAACTCAAACACACAAATTGCTGTGATGCATATAATAGAATTATAATTCTAGGATTTGTTAAGTTACTGCCAGATAGTCATAGGTGGCACCACACAGAAATCAAAATATGCAAATTTTTCTTTTGTGGACTAAATCACCGTTCCAGGTGTCTTATTTTTATCTGATATTAAATTTATGTATATGGATACCTCTTGCATTTTTACCATTGTAGTATAATGACCACCCGCTCTTGCATTTTCTACAGAGAAGGAAGTTACCAGAGTCAATTTTTTCTTGTTTGGATTTAATTAAATTTTATTTATTTTATTGAGAACAGCTTCGGTTTATACAATATAGTCTGAATATGATTGCCCTTATCCAGATTCTTTTTACCTCCCACGTCCCCTGTGTAATTCACTCCCATATTTTCTCTACCTCTCACTTATATGCTTCTAACTGTTTTTTCTCATTTTGTTTTGTTTTACTATTGTTTTTTTGTATTTGTTATTGGTTTTTAAATGTACTTTTCCCCCATATAATCACCTAACAAATGAGAGCTGTAGAATCCCCTTCTTTTTGACTACTTGGAGAAGTTGATATTTTAAATATTTATTTTTCTTTTCTATATACTCTTAAACTATTTGGATTATTATTTTTAACCTTGGTAAGGTAGCTGCTGAGTTTTTTCAAGTCTAAAAGTCACCTTCCTTTTTCCTCCATGCTTCATGGGTTAGATGTATAATTCTCTATTATCAACTCTCTTAGTTCAAGGTTGCAATTTTTATGGTATTTGTTAACCTGTGGAAACTGATTTTAAATGTATTCTGAATATCTGGGTATATTGATGAATGAACCCAAAAAAATGGTAACATCTCAGTCTTTTGTTTAAGGAAGCAGATTGCATATCTTGCTAGTATAGCACAAAAAGAATTGTAGCCTAGAACTGAAAATATAACCAGTCATGGAAGAAGGCACAGTGAGTGCAAGCTTCTTTCTGCCCTTCTTCATACCACAGAACTTATTACAAATTTTAATTTTTTAATAATACATAAATACATACAATATATACACACATGCACACACAATTATACACATAAGCACACACAGGCACACAATGGCTCACACATAAACTCTGTAATATGAAATTAAATGGGAATTTCAAAAATTAGAATATAGTCTGTCAAATGCTGCTCTCTTTCATAGTTACAAATATATTCATTTTTGCTGTATGGACAAACCATTTGGTTTATTATTATAAATAGTTAATATTAATAGGCTGAGTTTTGAGTTACTTACAAAAGAAATATGTAATAAAGATTCTTAAGAAAACACAAAAATCTATAAAAGCTACCAGATATCTGCCAGGTTCAACATACATGAATTTATGTACAATGCTTTCCTATAATCACATACTTCCTTGTGTTCAGAGTACTGGTGTAAAAGACAGAGAAGGATAAAAATTTACCAAGAAAATATATAAAAAATGAAGACTACTTCAAAAGTAATTTTTAAACAAATAAAATATAAATAAGCATAGAAGCTGTAGAGGTATGCAATATTTTGTTTGAAAGTGACTACTGTCACTGATCACTTGATGTTTTCCTCAAACTTTCTCTTCTTTCTGCCTTCAGGATAAGGAATCATAATAGCACCCTGTATTTTTGTGTTTTACATTTTTAAAAACATTAAAACTTCAGAGTAATAATAAGGGCACTTTACAGTCACAATAATCTTATCACTGGTGAGCTTCTAATCTTAAGTATTTACTTTTAGGTTTTTCCTTTTTTATAAATTTATAAGATAAAGTATATGGTTTTGGTATCAGCTGGACACAATATTATATTGTGGAGTATTTTTCACTTAAATATTCACATAGAATTATGCATCATTGCTATCCACAAAAATTACTTTAAAATATTTTTCATGTTATTTCCCTAAATTATTATATGTGCTACATAATCATTATAGTTTATGAATATATGAGCATATGTATACACATATAGTAACAATTCATGTTTATAAAACCTCAAAACGTAAGTCTAACATAAAAATGATGAGTTTTATATCATAATTTTGATTCCATCTTCCTTTAGATTCATGGTTATGAGGAATTTCTCCTCAATTCTTTACTCTGTTGTCAGTAATCACTACGCAGCATGGCTGGGGGTTTATAGGTGGGATGGAGTCACTCAATGTCTAGGTCCTCAACTACGAAAGATAACTTGGCTCATTCACCATATTAACTTTCATAGTGTACTTTTGCTAGTCTCAAATTTCTATGAGTGAAAAACTGAATTTCTGAAGATTTAAGTTTAAAATGTATTTGACGCTATTTTATATTTTGTTCATCACAGTTAACTATAGAGGCCACTCACAGATGGAGGTTCAGAATAGGCCCTGTAAATTATCGTAAACTCAGTAAAGATTCGGTGACTATTTTAAATGCACTAGCATGTAAGCTACATTATTTATATCACATTAATGAACTTTACCGAAAATACATACAATATAAAGCTATTTTGGCATAGTGTGGTTTTAATATAAACGTTTCTTCAAATTTTCCTCTATTCTCACACCTGAACCCAAGCTTGTAGCACTGCTTTTGAAGACACTGGACTTTAGTGAATGTAAATTTTCTAGAAGAAATGAAATTAAGGTGGGCAGTCATTGATGTTTGATAATTCAATTTCATTTTGTGCCCTCTCTTTGCTTCTTCGACTCTGTGTGTCATATGAACAGCTATTTAATGCTTCTGTTTCAATGACTACCCATGATGAATTGTGTCATCCACCAGGAAGCAAAATTAACCATTCCTCTCTTAAAGCCTTACAACTTATAGTCATCAAAACCAGAAGTCAGGTCAAGAACTCAAGACAAGAACTTGGAGGCAGGAACTAAGACAGAGGCTATGGAGATGCACTGTTAACTGGCTTGTTTCTCATAGTTTACTCAGTGTGCTTTCTTATATGCTCCAGGATCATATGCTTCTGGGTGTTGATATATTTTCTTTAAGGCCCAATGGCACTCGGAGGAAGGATAGCAGACTACCAAGAAGAGACTTGGTACCCTAGCACCATATTCAGGGGGAGGAGGTCCCCCTCAGTCACAGTCATAGGGAAGGGGGATTGGGGTGAAAGTGGGAGGGAGGGAGGAATGGGAGGATGCATGGGATGAGATAGAAAATGAGATGTAATATGAATTATTTTATTTTTCAATAAAAATGTGTTAAAAAAGATTTCTTCTTCCCAATGGAGTATACATTATGTCAAATTAACATAAAATGGGATAACAACTGAGATGTAATATATATATATATATATATATATATATATATATATATATATATATATATATATATATATATATATATATATATATATAACTAAAAAACTAGCCAGCACACCTGGAAGAAGTGAACCTGTTTTCAGTTTCTGCAGTGATGAATTATTACCTGGAAAGTTAAGGTAAACCCTTTCCTTCCAATGTTACTACTTTTGGTCAGTGTTTTGTGATATCAATGGAAAAGCAAGCAAGACTGACATTCATCATACAAACAATGCTTACTATGATGAACCCAAACGTGCTACGTTTTGAGATTAGACTGGAAACCATTGAATGGTCACTGCTTAAAAGGCTGTTTGATCAGAACATATATCCCCCAAAATCACTATCTCCTGATGACAATGTCAAATATTTAGTAGTTGTTCAATCCACAAGACTAAATGGTGTATACTCACTTATATCTGCATACTAGCCCAAGGGGCATGCCCCATGAAAATCTTCACTTACCAGGAAACTGGGACACAGGGGAGGACTTCCTTTTGGCACTCTAGATGAGAGAAACATGGGAGAATAGCAAAGTATAAGGATCCAGAGGGTTCTAGAAACCTACAAGTAGAACATTATGATAGGCAGATTTGGGCCCAGGGGTCCTGCTCAAACTATGGCTCCAGCCAAGGACAACACAGGCCATAAACTTCAAACACCTACCCAGATCTAGCCAATGGTCAGAACATTCTCCACAGTTGAGTGGAGAGTGGGGTATGACTTTCACACGAACTCTGGTGTCTCGTATTTGACCACGTCCCCTGGATGGGGAGACCTGGTGGCCCTCAGAGGAAGGATAGCAGGTTACCAAGAAGAGACTTAATACCCTATGAGCATATACAGGGGGAGGTAATCCTCCTCAGGAACAGTCATAGGAGAGGGGAATAAGGGGAAAATGCGAGGGAGGGAAGAATGGGAGGATACAAGGGATGGGATAACCATTGAGATGTAATAAGAATAAATTAATAAAATAAAATTAAAAAATAAAGCCATATATGAAAAAATTAATTTGCCTATGTGCTAAGTCTCTACTTCATTTTCCACAATTCTTTCAATACGTAAATTTCTATTTCTTTTCTCTTTATTTTTCATTTTGAAATGAGCACTTGACCTAATAGGTAGCTCTTTAATGATGGGTTAATTGTCGATATTGTTAATTTTGGCACAATGCTTTAACAAGTACACAAAACTTTGAGACTTAGTAGGCAATCTAAGACGTACAGATTCATCTGTCCTGAAGTAAGCCTTAGAAGAAGTATTTCAATTCTACACATTACACACCACTGCCAAATACATTTAACTAAAAATATACACAGAAAATGAAATAGAAAAGGTATGGGATATCAGGAGGAAGCACATTGATACTCAGTAGCACAAAAAAAAGGTTGTGACTATTAAAATACACATGATGAATTTTGAAATATTATTGATTGAATATACACTTCATGATTTAAATATTTAATCAATTTTATTTAAGCTTTTAACATGTGTATATGTCCTAAGAATATTATTACATTGTTTACTGATATAGATAGCAGATATAGACTTATAAATATATGATATAGAATGTATATACACATTGATATATGTACATATATATAACTATAGTGATGTAGATATTTGTGTGTATATATATATATATATATGTGTGTGTGTGTGTGTGTGTGTATATATATATATATATATATATGGAAAGAGAGAGAGATAGGTAAAGGAACACATGTTCCTTAAAAAGTACTTGTTAGCTGGGTGGTGGTGGTGCATGCCTCAATCCCAGAATGTGGAAGGCAGAGGCAAGTTGATATCTGCGAGGCCAAGCTTATCTATAGAACAAGTTCCAAGGCAGCCAAGAACTCATGCCCTGAGAGAGAGAGAGAGAGAGAGAGAGAGAGAGAGAGAGAGAGAGAGAGAGAGAGAGAGAGAGAGAGAGATTTACTTGTTATGGGAACGTACAAGAATGTATTCAAATGCTTTATAAAAGACTATTCTGTTTTCTTTAATAATCATTTAATATGACAATTTTAAAACCAGTTATTTCCACTGAGCTCAAAAGAAAGAGGCATTTCAGAAGTTTGTTAAGAATCATCCCTCTAAAAAGAACAACTAATTTCATTTTTCACAGTTCTCTCTAGCTGTACATCTAAAATTGCTTTGTGTAAATTAGTATGAGATCTTTGCAGGGAGAGGCACAGCTTGACGTTGAAGAAAGCCTCTAACACTTGTGTCTTTTCAGCAACATGCTTTTCTGTTTTGTGATCACAACTTTTTCCTCTGCCTCCCTTCTTAACTGAAAAATCCTGCTGCTTTTCCACACACAGAGCTAATGCTGAGTCCCCCTGGGCTCCAGTACTCAACACACTGATATCCATTTGTTTCTGTCCCCTTCATGGTGATTTACACTGAAGTGATTTTATTCATTGTTTTTACTCCAAAGCCTTGCCAAACAAATGTGTTGAGCTTTTAAACATAACGATATAATTAGGATCTGTTTAGAAAAACCATGTAATGTGAGAGACAAAATTATATTTTAATTGTATATAAAATAATTTGTTATTATTAAATACCAATTCAAAGTGTTTTATTCTAGGTATTTTTCTGATCAGAACTTCTAGCATGCATACATTTAGATATGATTTATACTTATAAGATGTACCTGGTAAATGTATACATTTGGTAATTTAAGGTATTATTATAAATATATGCTTCCTTAAAATATTCATGTAGATTTTAAATATAACTTAGAAATATCCAAATATACTTTAAAAGCTGAAATATCTAAGTTACTAATGAAGTTAATATTGTGTGTCCATATGTTTTAGGATGTTAAATACACTACATAAACTTCAAATATTCTCTCTTAAAGTTTTGTCTTACGTAATAGCAAATATTTTATCATTATCCACTTTAACTATCAGTATATATTAACATGATTGAGAATTTAAATATTATGAGATACTTATATACACGCATTTTGAAACAGAAGTTGTATTTAAAAAAAAAAAAAACTGAATGACTTGTTAAATTCCTTTCTAGGTAAAGAAAAGTACCAGAGCATTATACAGAAAAGTGAGGAATGAGTATGCCCCATTCTTAATGCTGTTCAATAACAAATGGAATATATCTTAATATATTACACAATTGAATTTAGAATAACTCAAAGTTAGATCCTTTCAATATTTATTATTTTATAAAACTATTAGTGGTATTTTATGATCTCGGATATGACTATAAACACAGTGATCATTTTACAGTGCTTCATTGGTGTACTATGATGTTCCTAGAAGAAGAGCAACATTCAAATATTCATTCAGTTCCAATGCTTATCAAAGATAGCACTGATTTGAAAATAACTGCTGAGCTATTAAAACTATGATGCTGAGATTTAGGAGTAAACAATTTCGGTGTGTCAGGAAGAAGCATGGCACAGAGGTTATAAAAAAGTAGTGGTGGATTGTTTGAAGAAGGCCAGACATGAAGACAATTAAATTTTACCTATAAACTGTTACTGCTTCATGAGGACATTTTTAATAAAACATTTGCATGGTTACATAGGTTCAGCAATATTTGCCATGTATATTTACTCATCCATTTCAAGAAATAGACCTCATAAAATAAGATAGTATAATTGTTTGTTGTTTGTTTGTTTCCTTGTTTTTCCATGCACTTATTATTATGAACAAAGTTGGAATTTGATTTACTTGTTAAGTTATATAATACTGCAAACTCAGGCCCACTGTATATTTTTATGAATGAAGTTATTTTGGAATACAACCTGTGGCCATTCATTCATGTGCTGCTTATTACTGTTTTTGTTTTGTTTTGTTTTTTGCTTTTTTTGCCACTAAAATAAAAGTGCCCTGTACATACAAACTCGTCTGATCGCTCTTGTAAGCAAATGATATCAGAGAATATTTTTCTCAATGTAGAAAAGTTCCTGTCTTTTGTAAATCTTGCTATTCTTTTTTTTTTTTTTACTTTTTTTTTTATTAATTTATTCTTGTTACATCTCAATGTTTATCCCATCCCTTGTATCCTCCCATTCCCCCCACCCATTTTTCCATTATTCCCCTCCCCTATGACTGTTCCTGAGGGGGATCACCTCCCCCTATATATTCTCATAGGCTATCAAGTCTCTTCTTGGCTACCTGCTGTCCTTCCTCTGAGTGCCACCAGGTCTCCCCCTCCAGGGGACATGGTCAGATGTGAGGCACCAGAGTACGTGAGAAAGTCGTATCACACTCTCCACTCAACTGTGGAGAATATTCTGACCATTGGCTAGATCTGGGAAGGGGTTTAAAGTTTACCTCCTGTATTGTCCTTGGCTGGTGCCTTAGTTTGAGCGGGACCCCTGGGCCCAAATCCGCCTATCATATTGTTCTACTTGTAGATTTCTAGGACCATCTGTATCCTTTTATTTTGCTATTCTCCCATGCATCTCTCACTTAGAGTCCCAATAGGATGCCTTCCCCTCTGTCCCAGTTTCCTGCTAAGTGAAGGCTTTTGTGGGACATGCCCCTTGGGCTAGTATGCAGATATAAGTGAGTATATACCATTTGATTCTTTCTGCTTCTGGGTTAACTCACTCATTATGATCATTTCTAGCTCAATCCATTTATCCACAAATTTCGGGAATTCCTTGTTTTTAATAGCTGAGTAGTATTCCATAGTGTATATGTACCACAGTTTCTTTATCCATTCTTCTACTGAGGGACACTTAGGCTGTTTCCATGTTCTGGCTATTATGAATAAGGCTGCTATGAACATGGTTGAGCAAATTTTCTTGTTGTGTGCTGGAGCATCTTCTGGGTATATTCCAAGGAGTGGGATAGCTGGGTCTTGAGGAAGCCCTATTGCCATTTTTCTGAGATAGCACCAGATAGATTTCCAAAGTGGCTGTACTAGTTTACATTCCCACCAGCAATGAAGGAGTGTTCCTCTCTCCCCTCATCCTCGCCAGCATGTGGTGTCACTTGAGTTTTTGATCTTAGCCATTCTGATGGGTGTAAGATGGAATCTCAGAGTTGTTTTGATTTGCATTTCCCTGATGACTAAGGAGGTTGAGCATTTCTTTAAGTGTTTCTCAGCCATTTGATACTCCTCTGTTGAGAATTCTCTGTTTAGTTCCAAGCCCCATTTCTCAATTGGGTTATTCGGTTTGGTGGTGTTTAATTTCTTGAGTTCTTTATATATTTTGGATATTAGACCTTTGTCAGATGTAGGGTTGGTGAAGATTTTTTCCCAGTCTGTAGGCTGTCGCTTTGTTCTCTTGACAGTGTCTCCTGCCTTACAGAAGCTTCTCAGCCTCATGAGGTCCCATTTATTAATGGTTGACATTAAGGCCTGGGCCGTTGGTGTTCTGTTCAGGAAGTTGTCTCCTGTGCCAATATGTTCCAGGCTCTTTCCCACTTTTTCTTCTAAGTGGCTTAGTGTCTCTGGTTTTATGTTGAGGTCTTTAATCCACTTGGATTTGAGATTTGTGCAAGGTGACAAATATGGGTCCAGTTTCATTTTTTTACACATAGACCTCCAGTTAGACCAGCACCATTTGTTGAAGATGCTATCCTTTTTCCATTGAATGGATTTGGCTTCTTTGTCAAAAATCAAGTGACCATATGTGTGTGGATTCATATCTGGGTCTTCGATTCGATTCCACTGATCAACCAGCCTGTTGCTGTACCAGTACGAAGCTGTTTTAATTACTATTGCTTTTTAGTACAGTTTGAGATCAGGTATGGAGATTCCTCTGGAGCACCTTTTATTGTACAAGATTGTTTTAGCTATCCTGGGTTTTTTGTTTTTCCATATGAAGTTCAGAATTGAACTTTCAATGTCTTTAAAATATTGTGTAGGTATTTTGATAGGGATTGCATTGAATCTGTAGATTGCTTTTGGTAGGATGGCCATTTTTACTATGTTAATTCTCCCGATCCATGAGCAAGGAAGATCATGCCATCTTCTCAGGTCATCTTCAATCTCTTTCTTCAGAGTTTTGAAATTTTTTTCATACAAGTCCTTCACTTGCTTAGTTAGGGTAACTCCTAGATATTTTATATTGCTTGTGGCTAATGTGAAGGGTGTGGTTTTCCTAATTTCTTCCTCTGCAAGCTTGTCATTTGTGTATAGGAAGGCTACAGACTTTTTTGAGTTAATTTTGTATCCAGCCAATTTGCTGAAGGTGTTTATCAGCTTTAGGAGTTCTCTGGTGGAGTTTTGAGGGTCACTTATGTACACTATCATATCATCTGCAAATAGGGATAATTTGACTTCCTCCTTTCCCATTTGGATACCCTTGATCTCCTTTTGTTGTCTTATTGCTCTGGCTAGAACTTCGAGTACTATATTGAAGAGATATGGAGAGAGTGGGCAGCCTTGCCTAGTTCCCGATTTTAGAGGAATTTCCTTGAGTATCTCACCATTTACTTTGATTTTGGCTATTGGCTTGCTGTATATAGCCTTTATTATGTTGAGGAAAGTGCCTTGTATCCCCGATCTCTCTAAAACTTTAAACATGAATGGGTGTTGAATTTTATCAAATGCTTTCTCTGCATCCAAGGAGATGATCATGTGGTTTTTTATTTTCAGTTTGTTTATATGGTGGATTACATTGATGGATTTTCGTATATTAAACCATCCCTGCATGCCTGGAATGAAGCCTACTTGGTCATGATGAATGATATCTTTGATGTGTTCCTGTATTCGTTTTGCAAGTATTTTATTTAGTATTTTTGCATCTATGTTCATAAGAGAAATTGGTCTGAAATTCTCTTTCTTTGTTGAGTCTTTGTGAGGTTTAGGTATCAATGAGACTATGGCCTCATAGAATGAATTTGGTAATTTTCCATCCATTTCTATCTTTTGGAGTAGCTTGAAGAGTGTCGGTATTAGCTCGCCTTTAAAGGTCTGGTAGAATTCTGCACTGAAACCATCTGGCCCTGGGCTTTTTTTGGTTGGGAGACCATCGATGATTGCTTCTATTTCTGTAGGGGAAATGGGACTATTTAGCTTGTTTATCTGTTCTTCATTCAACTTTGGCAAGTGAAATTGTTCAAGAAAATCGTCCATTTCCCTTAGATTTTCAAATTTTGTGGCGTATATGCCTTCAAAGTAGGATCTTATGATTCTTTGAATTTCTTCAGTGTCTGTTGTTATGTCTCCCTTTTCATTTCTGATTTTGTTGATTTCAATACTGTCTCTCTGCCTTTTAGTTAGTTTGGCTAATGGTCTGTCTATCTTGTTGATTTTCTCAAAGAACCAGCTTTTGGTTTTGTTGATTCTTTGGACTGTTTTCTTAGTTTCTAACTTGTTAATTTCAGCCCTGAGTTTGATTATTTCCAGGCGTCTACTCCTCTTGGGTGTTTCTGCTTCTTTTTTTTCTAGGGCTTCCAGTTGTGTTGTTAAGATGCTTATGTGCGATGTTTCCAATTTCTTTTTAAAGGCACTTAGTGCTATGAATTTTCCTCTTAGCACTGCTTTCAATGTATCCCACAAATTTGGGTATGTTGTTTCTTCATTTTCATTGAATTTCAGAAACTCTTTGATTTCTTTCGTTATTTCTTCCCTGACCCAGGTGTCATTTAGCAGAGAGTTGTTTAGTTTCCACGTACGTGTAGGCTTTTTGTTATTTCTCTTGTTGTTGAATTGCAGCCTAAGAGCATGGTGATCTGATAGGATACAAGGTATTATTTCAATCCTCTTGTATCTATTGAGGCTTGCTTTGTGACCTACGATGTGATCAATTTTGGAGAAAGTTCCATGGGGTGCAGAGAAGAAGGTGTATTCTTTCTTGTTTGGGTGAAAGGTTCTATAGATATCTGTTAGATCCATTTGACCCATGGCATTGGTTAATGATGTTATTTCTCGGCTTAGTTTCTGTTTCAATGACTTATCCTTCAGTGAAAGTGGGGTGTTGAAGTCTCCCACTATTATTGTGTGGGGATCGATGTGTGGTTTAAGCTTTTTTAGGAGATCTTTTACAAATGTGGGTGCCCTTGTATTGGGAGCATAGATGTTCAGAATTGTGATGTCATCTTGGTTGACTTTACCTTTGATGAGTATGAAGTGTCCTTCCTCATCCCTTTTGATTAATTTTGGTTGAAAGTCTATTTTGTTCGATACTAAAATGGCTACACCTGCTTGCTTCTTGTGACCATTTGCTTGGAATATTTTTTTCCAACCTTTTACCCTGAGGTAATGCCTTTCATTATGGGTGAGATGTGTTTCTTGGATGCAGAAGAATGTTGGGTCTTGTTTATGTACCCATTCGGTTAGTCTGTGTCTTTTTATTGGAGAATTGAGGCCATTGATGTTGAGAGATATTAATGACCAGTGACTGTTAAGAGTCTTAATTTTGATGTTGTTTCCAGTCGAGCGTTTGTGTAGTTGTGTTTTTGCCATG
This sequence comes from Acomys russatus, assembly GCF_903995435.1. Classification (NCBI taxonomy): domain Eukaryota; kingdom Metazoa; phylum Chordata; class Mammalia; order Rodentia; family Muridae; genus Acomys; species Acomys russatus. Next base: position 31,483,924 of record NC_067154.1, on the reverse strand, counting down.
GGATAGTTATCTATTTCCTGGGTAGTTTTGGTTGTAGCTTGACCCTTTGGGATGGAGTTTTCCTTCTAGTACCTTCTGTAAAGCTGGGTTTGTGGATAGGTACTGTTTGAATTTGTTTTTGTCATGGAATATTTTGTTTTCTCCATCAATGGTTATTGATAATTTTGCTGGGTAAAGTAGTCTGGCCTGGCATCTGTGGTCCCTTAGGGTTTGCAGGATCTCTGTCCAGGCCCTTCTGGCTTTTATGGTCTCTGCTGAGAAGTCGGGTGTAATTCTGATAGGTTTACCATTAAATGTTATTTGGCCCTTTTCCCTTGCAGCTTTTAATATTTTTTCTTTGTTCTGCAAGTTTTGTGTTTTGATTATTATGTGGCGGGCAGTTTTTCTTTTCTGGTCAATTCTATTTGGTGTTCTGTAGGCCTCTTGTATGTTTATAGGCATTTCTTTCTTTAGATTGGGGAAATTTTCTTCTATGATTTTGTTGAGAATAGTTTCTGGGCCCTGGAGTCTGATGTCTTCTCTTTCTTCAATGCCTATTATCCTCAGATTTCTTCTTTTCATGGTGTCCTTAATTTCTTGGATGTTTTGTGTCAGGAGTTTTCCAGATTTGGCATTTTCTTTAATGGTTGATTCAATATCTGTGATTGTATCTTCTAGACCTGAGATTCGTTCTTCCATCTCTTGGATTCTGTTAGAAAAGCTCACCTCTGTGTTGCTCGCCTTCTTCTCTGAGGTCTCACGTTCTCGTTTTTCTTCTGTCTGTGTGTTTATCATTGAATCCATTTTCATTTTCAGATCTTGAACTGATTTTTTGATTTCTTTCATCTGATTTTTTGTATATTCCTGAGTTTCTTCCATTGCCTCTTTATAAGTCTTCAGAGCTTGAACCGTTTTATCTATTTCTTTCATCTGGTTGTTTGCATTTTCCTGCAATTTTTCCAGTTTCACTCTATGTGCTTCTTTTATATCTCTCAATTGTTTGTCTGCGTCTTCCTGCATTTGATTATGAATTTTATTTGTTTCCTCCATTATCATCCTCATTACTAAGGATTTGAGGTCATTTTCTTGTATTTCCGTTGTATTTGAGTTCTCTGGGTTGTTTTCTTTGGGATAGCTGGAAACTGGAGACGCCATGTTGTTTTGGGGTTTTTTGCGTATGCTTTTTCGTTGTCCTTTAGACATCTTGCCATCTTTGTTTTTGTTGGGTAGCTTCCAGAGTTGGATGGAGGGTTTCTGACTATAGATTCACTTGTTTTCTCACGATTTCCCTAGGCTGGGAGCTCAAAGCTTCACTGGTGTGGATGTTAGGTGGTTAGCCCTGTTGTTCTGGTCTCTCACAGCCAGTGATCCTCAGCCCCCCTCTTTCGTGGATCCTGCAATTGATCTGAGTCTCTGAATGAGCGTTGGGTCAGGCCAAGGTATCCACAGCCTTCTGTGTTCCCTGCCAAGTCCAGCCAGGAGCACTGGGACCGAACCACGGGCTGAACTCAGCTAGATTCTGAGGGCCTGAACCGTCTGCCAAGCTCAGCTAGGGATTCTGGGCCCAAAATACACACAGGGTCCAGCCAGAATTTTTGGGCTGGGACTACGCACCAAGCTCCGCTAGGGCCTTTTGGCCCAAAGTGCGTGCTGTGGTCAGTTATTGACTCAGGGCCCGAACTGACCACCAATCTCAGCCAGGAATTCTGGATTCAAACTGCACACTGTGTCCAACCAGAGTCTTAGAGCTGGTGGAACCGAGCGCTCTGTCCGGCCTGCGCCACAGCAGGAGAACTGCGGCTGCTTTGAGTTAGTGCCAGTGGTGGAACAAGTGCTCCACCCAGACTGTGTCACCACAGGGGAGCTGCTGCTGAGCTGAGGTGGTGCCTAGGATGGAACTGAGCATGTCACCAAGCCTGCGCCACAGCAGGAGAACTGCGGCTGCTCTGAGTTAGCGCCAATGGTGGAACCAAGTGCTCTGCCCAGACTGTGTCACTGCTGGGGAGCTGCCACTGAGCTGAGGTGGTGCCTAGGGTGGAACTGAGTGCTCGGCCAGGCCTGCGCCACAGCAGGAGAACTGCAGCAGGAGAACTGCAGCTGCTCTGAGTTAGCGACTGTGGTGAAACCAAGTGCTCCGCCCAGACTGTGTCACCGCAGGGGAGCTGCCGCTGAGCTGAGGTGCTGCCTAGTGTGGAGCAGCGTGCTCAACTAACCCTGCGCCACAGCAGGGGAGCTGTGGCTGGAGCTGAGTTAGTGCCTCAGGCAGAATTGCTTGCTGGGCCGGGCCAGTACCCGGGACTCTGGGGCCGAACTGTCTGCCAAGTCCAGTCTGGGTCCAAAGGCTCCACGCGACCCAAATCCTGCCCCGAGTCCCCTCTCCCGCAGCAACTCCCACCAGCCACCACACCAATCGCCTCCACCGGAAGGCTATGAGCTGCAAACCTCAGCCGCCGCTGCTGGTGCCGCTGGTGCTGCTGCCTCTGCCGCTGCCGCTCCGATCAGAGAAAAACCACGCTCCTCCCGTGTGCAGGGGCACGCAGGTCCTCCGCACCCTGGTCCCTCCGAACCGTGGAGCACTCCCGCTGCCGTGATGTTCGGACCTCGGTGTTCCTGGCTCAGAAATCTGTGCAATTCCCTGAGTTGTTCACTGGAGCCTCCAAACGCGGTCCACACTGCTCGCCGCCATCTTGAATCCAGCAAATCTTGCTATTCTAAAGGTAAATATTTCCATGTTTGCAATATAAGTAGCATATATTTTTTTTAATTTTTTTAAATTAATTTATTCTTGTTACATCTCAATGTTTATCCCATCCCTTGTATCCTCCCATTCCTCCCCCCCCCATTTTCCCATTATTCTCCTCCCCTATGACTGTTCCTGAGGGGGATTACCTCCCCCTGTATATTCTCATAGGGGTATCAAGTCTCTTCGTGGCTACCAGCTGTCCTTCCTCTGAGTGCCACCAGGGGACATGGTCAAATGTGAGGCACCAGAGTACATGAGAAAGTCATATCACACTCTCCACTCAACTGTGGAGAATATATTTATATATTTTATATATTTTCTGGTATGATGTAAGTTTAGTTTCAAATATGATAAATTCTCCATATCATTATTTGTTTTTATACCCGTTGCTATAATTTTGATCATTATGTGATATTTTTTAATTTTTTAATTTTCAGGATTGTAAATCTTATCACAGAATAATTTACTTCTGTAGTTTTAACACATTGGTGAAAACAATTTGGATGTTGATATTTGACCTATCTGTTAACAAATATGTGACTTAGGTATGACATCCGCTCTCACATTTCAATTCCTAATGGTAAAGACAAATCCAATACAGCACTAAGCAACTTGTTTATAAGTGATGTTGTGCTAAACTGTTTTAGAGTAAACCAGCAGAGGTGACTTTGGTTCAGGCCACAACCCATATTAGTTTCTAACCCAAGAAGGACTGTAGAACATCCAAGCAGCTTTGGACTCCAGTGTCTCTGCCTGTTCCTCTCTGGCATGGCCCATTTGTTACACAGAGAACATATCAGCAGAGGTGAGTTGAGCCCCAGCTATAACCAATATTAGCTGCCATCCCAGGAAAGCCTGTGGGGCAACTGAGAAGCTTTGGGCTGGGCTCTCTCTCTCTCTCTCTCTCTCTCTCTCTCTCTCTCTCTCTCTCTCTCTGCCTACTTCAAACTGGACTGGACCATCTGGGACACAGCCAGTAAACAAGCAGGTTTTTGTACTATGCAAGCAGTTTTAGGTTTGGGTCTCTCTTCACCTGATCCCCTCTGTTCTGGTCCATCTGGGTCATCGATGGCAGGGTCCAGTTAGCAGAATTGAGTCAGGTACAGGCCACCATCCACAATGCCCACCATACCAAAGAGGCCTGAGGGTCACTCATGAAGCTTTTGCCCTGGAGCTCGCTCACCGTCCTCCTCTCCTGCCTGACTAAGCTGAGACACAGATAGTGAACCTAACAGAACTGAGCTGGGATCAGGCTTCAGAAACTATTTTTCACCATCTTGAAGAGGCCTGTGGGGAGCCCTAACAAACAACCTCAGCTTGGAGCTCTTTTCCCTTGCTCCCCACTTGCCCAGCCCACTTGGGACAGAGACAGCAAGCTCACTGGAGGAACATTTAAGCTTGCTAACACTAGAGTCAACAATATAACTAGTAGCCAGAAGAAGAACACAAGCAAAAAATCTCACAGCCATATGACACCACTGTAACTCATTGGCCATACCACAGCAGGCACAGGAGACACTAACACACCTGAAGAGTAAGAAGATTTTAAATTTGAGGTGATGAAAATGATAGATACCTTGAAGGAGGAAAATAAAATTCTCAAAGAAATACAGGAAAATACTTTAAAACAGATGAAGGAATTGAATAAATCCTGTAAACAATAATAGGAAAAATCAAACAAATTGGAGAAAAACAAAAAAAAAAAAAAATGAATAAAATTATTCAAGACCTAAAATTGGAATTAGAAGCAGCAAACAAAACTAAATCTGAAGTAATCCTGGAGTTACGTAGAAGATATGGTTGACTTTATCTATACATCAGTCAAAGAAAATGTTAAATCTAAAAAGTTCCTGATATAAAAAAATCCAATAAATCTAGGACACTATAAAAAGACCAAACCTAAAAATTATAAGAACAGAAGAGAGTTCTCCAAACTCCATGTCCCAGAAAATATTTTCAACAAAATCTTAGAAAAAAACTTCCCCAACCTATGGAAATAGATGCCCATAAACATAAAATAAGCCTATAGAAGTCTAAATTGAGTGAACAGGAAAAGACAACCCTCCAACCACATAGTAAACAAAATAAATGTTCAGAAAATAGAAAGAATAGGAAAAGCTGCAAGAGAAAAAATCCAAGTTACTTATAAATGTGAACATATCAGATTTATACCTGACTTCTCAACAGAGACTATGAAAGCCACAAGGGCCTGGACAGATGTCATGCAGGCACTAAGAAACCACTGAGTACTATACCCAGAAAAACATTCAATCACCATAGATGGAAATAAAATATTCCAGGACAAAACCAAGTATAACCAGTATCTAGCCACATATCCAACCCTACAGAAAACACTAGAAGGAAAACACCAACACAGAGAGGCTAAAAACACCCAGGAAAAAACAGGAAATAGCTCTGTATAGTAATGCCCCCCCCCAAAAAAAAGGAAAAACACGCACATACAGTTCACTACCAGAAATATAAAAAAAGGGAACTAATTACTATTGGTCATTAATATCTCTCAATACCAATGCCATCAACTCCACAATAAAAAGACACAGACTAATAGAATGGATGCGTAAACAGGACCCATCATTCTGCCGAAAACAATAAATACACTTCAGGTATAAAGATAGATATAAAGGACTAGGAATAAAGGACTGGATAAAGGTATTCCAAACAAATGGACCCAAGAGGCAAGCTGGAGTAGTCATTCTAGTATGTAATAAAATCGGCTTTACACCAAAAGTACTCAAAAGATATCAGGAAGGACACTTCATGCTCCTCAAAGGAAAAATATGCTAAGATGACATCCCAGTCTTTATCATCTGTGCCCCAAACGCAGGAGCACACACATTTGTAAAAGAAACAGTAACAAAACTTAAATCACACTTCCACCACCACATATTAATAGTCAGGGACATCAACATCCCATTCTCCCTAGTAGACAGATCACTGAGACAGAAATTAAATGGAGAAGTGATGAAACTAGTGGATGTAAACAAGTTTTCGCTTTGATCCCTAGTGTGGGATGTGAAACAGACTTGTGTGAGGGTGTTTTTCCACTGAAAACAGACTTGTGAGGGAACAGGTGATGTTTGCCTACTGGAAGAGGAACTGCCTCTTTTGGGGGAATGGTCTTTGCTAACTGATAATCATCCTTGTACATACTATGGGTGGATGCCCCAAACAAGAGGCGGGGCTTTTTTTTTTTTTTTCCTTGTCTTGGCTTTTCATCACTCCACTTCAAGATGCTCCTAGAGAGAGCAACTCCATTGAAAGCTTCCAGGTTCAGGGCTGCAGCTGTTCCTCCAGGTTCCAACTGCTGCTGTTACTCCTTTGCTGAATTAATGATTTACTGTTTAACTGGTCTATTGTAATCCTGCCTGGTATGCCAGCGGAATCATTCCAAGGAATTGAGTATAAATAAGGTCTATTTTATTCTGTTCCTACTAATCTCTTTTTTTCTTCTATCTATGATATGAAAGGGAGGTATAAGCATTAAAGAACCACAAATAAAGTATGTTTGAAAAAGTTCAAAGCCAACAAATAGATGTCATGAACCAAGTTAGCAGCATGATAAGCCACCAAAGGTGTTGTAGTAGTAAATACAGCAAGGGTGTCTATCATGGTATTAATCAAGCAAACTACCAACATATATAATATAGCTATACATATAGACATATATACACACATATGTCTATATATATACATATATAGCTATAAATAACAACTTGTGAAATACTTAAAATATGAGAAATAACATGAAATAACACATATAATATTTGCTTATGTTCATCTTTAAGCAAAATATAATGTGGATTCTTATCTAGACTTTTGTCATTTAATATTTGAAATTGTTTTAATGTGAATGATAATGATCCTGTTTTTAACTATTAAAATCTATTCTACCTTACATAAATGTGATAATGGTATTTTACAAACCTGCTTCAATAAAAAATAATAGTGAAAAAGTTGATTTTATATGTTTAAATATTAATATACATATAAATATTGCATATATGCTTATGCTTATATTTGTGAATTCATCAATTAGTATTGTGTTTACATAATCACTTGCTTTTTAATTTTTTTTATTTATTTTGGTTTTTCAAGACAGGATCTCTCTGTGTAGCCTTGGCTGTCCTAGACTCGCTTTGTAGTCCAGGCTAGCCTCGAACTCCCAGCGATCCGCCTGCCTCTGCCTCCTGAGTGCTGGGATTAAAGGTGTGTACCACCACGCCAGGCCCTTCACTTTCTCTTAAATTGACATTTTTTGTAATTATTGATATTGCATATAATTCAATTGATGTTGCTTCCTTTTTAAATATACAAAATATTGGCTCACAGAAAATATTCTAGTCCTTGGCCTCTTACTATCTTATTGACTCTTTTTCCACAAAGGTTTTTTTTTTTTTTAACTTAACAATCAACACCAATGTTTATTGATGAATTTGAATATTCATATAAATGTAAATGGCAGAGTAAATAAAAAGCTTAATAAACCACTTCCCTCAAATTAATGTAAAACCATTTGGTTAAAGTTAATTAAGAAAGGCTCTAAGAGATTCAGCACATGCTATTTATATATTTATGTATTATTTATATTTTTATTTTTTAATTTTTGGTTTTTCAAGACAGTGTTTCTCCGTGTAACAGTCCTGCCTTTCTTGGATTTGCTTTGTAGACCAGAATGACCTTGAACTCACAGCTATCTGCCTGCCTCTCCCTCAGGAGTGCTGGGATTAACAGGTGTGCACCACCAGTGCCTTATGTATAAGGATTGTATTGCATTATACCTAAAGAAAATGGTTTGGCAACATCATAGTAAGTAGTTCTCTATATTTTGATCAATTGTGTATTTTTACAAAAATATACTTTAGGTGACAAAAGAAGCTTATTTGTTTGTATGTAGAAATCACATGTATCTGTGTGTATAAGTTTCTGTATTTAAATTGCGGTTAGAAATGTAATAAGTTTAAGAAAGTGACAGTGACTGTTTCTCCACTACATGAGAATAACTTAACCAGCCACAAACTGGAGACTAAGTTTTTTATGAGGAATCAATCCCCTCTTATTTGGAAGCTTTAAGTGCAATTCAACAGCCTTTGGTCTTTGAAGCAGGTTGCAGGTTGAATGTCAAATAGAGATATTCTTGACTCCCTTTTGAAAAATCCCAAATAGTACTGTTCTATTCTGCAAGAGCTAGCTCTCAGAGAGGATGATGACCAGTCATTTCTAGCTTGATGCCTCCAAGTATGGTGTCTAACGTGTTAAGTGTGTTCATTAACTGGGACTTATCTAAACATTTTCAGAGGAAAACAAGGGCATCAGAAATATTTTATATTGTTTTGGGAGTCTCTTGGATTCCCCCGAGCAATAACCTAAGGGAAGTTTCCAACGTATGATGCTACACTATTGATTATGTTCTATAGAGTTTGAGTAAAGCATTGTCATCTCAAATTGTATAAATTCATTTAAATTTTACGTATCGAGTTTAAATAATGTTTTCCACTTGTTTTTGCTCACAATTGAGTGTTGGTTTCCTACATTTATGATGACAGTCAAATTGTTTAATATTAATTGGCAAAAGTAATTAAGTGGAAATGGTAAACAAGGTGGTCCATGAATGATAATGTTAATATTTAAAATTTCAGTGTCCAAAAATAAAGAATAATGTGTGTTTTCTTTCTTTGAAAAGCAACAATTAGTACATTTAATGGAAGAAATTTAATCACTTGGAAGTCTGCGCTGTATATTATGGTTGATAGCAAAAGATATCTCAATATCTCAAAACACCAATAAAAACTAAATTATAGTTCTTCATTGTAACAAATACATCTTAGTCATAAATTGATTTAGTCAGCAAGATTTTAAATAATTTCTCGGATACAAACTTCTGAGTCATTAGCATTGTTAGTCTGGAATGATAAGATATGAAAAATATCCTAATGTAAGAAATAAGGAGTTTTTCCTTGGAAGCAGTTTATAAATATTAATTTGCTAGAATTCATCTTGAACACACCTCTATAATCATCACTTTTATAGCTCAGACATCACTTTTAAATATATTGTTTCATTTTTTAAGTGTAAGTTTTTTTATTGTATGCTAAAATATGCTACAGAGATTTATACTTTAAAAGTATCTTTAATAAAAAGTTTTAAAACCAAAGCTCCAAAAACCTTTTCAGTTCATCACTGCTGTTAGTAATGCTATCTTCTTTACACACTTATTCATACATAATCACCTATGTCCTTCGAAACAGAGCCAAAGCAAAATAGCAGTTTTAACAAATTAATTTGATCTTTTCCAATGCTGTATATAAAATTTCCAAGTACTTTTTTTCTTAGCACTGCTTACAAAAAATTTCTTCAAATTATCTAGTGTCACAGACATTCTCTGATAAATTTATATATTTTTATTATTACATTGCTTGCAACTTTGATGTTGATATTCCCACTATTTTCATTCTAAAGAGATTACAGCAACAGGAAAGCCATGCTTATCTCTGACTTGCATGTTAATGAATGTCCTTCTCTGTCTCATTTGTCACAGACGGACTGGCAGGTTTTTGTCACAGAGGGCACAGCCTTTTTTCCTCACAAAACTGAGATAATGAGCCCTTGTCTTATGACATTTAATGTTGGAGAACAGCCTAAAGTCCATATCATTATGTTTTACCCCTGTCTATTTAACTTCAATTTAAATATATTTTAATTTTTAAAGAATTGCTATACATATATTTACAATTTTATTTACAGCATAATTGCCAGATATTACTACTATGATTAATTTTGACATGAGCTTTTCCTTTTATAAAGGAAAATTACTTCTGTAATTTATATCTTTCCTTTGTACCATGATGAGCTTTCCCTGGTTAGGTCCCTTAACACTTTTGTCACCTTGCTTGTTTTCCAATCTTCGGCTTGTTTGTCAGGGCTTACATGTGCTTTTAAGATGATAGTCATATGCCTTTCTTGTCACTGACTACATTAGATTTTTATTTTGCATGCACTTTTTCTCTCACAAAATTCCTAACTGTTATAACAAATTTGGTCTTCTTAAGAGTAACAATTTTCTTTTTCGTCTTTTCTTTTTTTGGGGTTCAAATTTTAACAGTATATTTCCAATTATGAATAAAACTTCATTGATGATATAAAGAGTTTAAAAAAATAAGTTGATGACTACATGAACAATGGTTACATTGATTGCTTCTCTATGAACCTGGTGAAACTCCTAATCTCAGAATGAAGGATTTTCTCTCGCTCTCTCTTAATGATTCTACTGTCGCTCTCATAAAACAAATAATGTATTTTTTTTTGTTCTGTAAGAGAGTTGCTTCACTTTTTCCTCATATTTTCTTCTTATTTTTTGAAGTTGCTACTGTCTGATCTTAAAGCATTGCAATATTTTTCAGTATGTTTTATAAACATGAGCTTTTTTATATGTTTTCAATAAAATTGTGTTTAAATTTATAAATATAATACTTTAATGTAGTCTGTCTTTAAAAGAGTGAAAATGTAAAAAGAAATGAGAATAAAAGTTAATTCAAATGATGATATAAGACTTGAAGAAAACACATCACTCTTTGCAATAATTTGTTTTTAAAACCAGTGTTTTTAAATTAAAAATACACATAATGTAATAATAACCTTCACTGTTTTCTGTCTAGGAACAGGGATGCACATATTACTCATTTGATTATGTGTCACTTAGGACAAACGATACTCTTGATATTCCAGTTCTCCTGCCTCTGCTTTCCCAAGGACAAGGCGTGGACCTCAAAACCTAGATTTAGGCTGATAAACCAGCTCTTCACCAATTAAAATTTTCCTTCAAAACTCAAATTTCCCATGTCCCAAGAAGAATATTGTGATTGAATTCATTATCTGTATAGTATATCATGATTGACATATGTTAAAATTATAGTAATGTAATAAAACTCCCAGGTCCATTACCTGGTATTAGGAAAGTGTTCTGAAATTGTGATGTGTCCAGAATTTGACTATAAGAACTTTTCCCACAAGAGACAGAAACCACCAATCTATAATTTAAAAATAGAGAACCCACAAGAAGATCAAGATACCATCAGTTAAGTATGTGTTAGATGTCTAGATCCTGTCCATATATGTTCCTTGGTTGGTACATTGATAGATAGATAAATATTTAGATAGATAGATAGATAGATAGATAGATAGATAGATAGATAGACAGATAGGCAGATATAAATATATGAATAACTAAAGAATTATATTGTATACAGAGACAGATGGAAGATGAACCACTTGATAGGTAGAGTTGTTCATGTAATTTGAAAAGTGTAGTATTCTGCAGCAAATTGGCTTTCAGAATTTACAGAATATGTCAAAACTAGAACAGAATTTATTGGTTTATTTCAAGAACAAAAATATGTAATTTTTAGAGTATTCTATTTTTACTAACATATCTTTCTGATGAATATTTGCTTAACTTTGTATTACAAGTTTATGAACTATAAATATCAGAACTAATGTTGTGTTCTGAATATATAATTTACATATTTATGTGTTTGGTAGGCTAAAGAACAATTTAATGTACAATGTAGAAGATGATTACACTTCTCAGGTTTTCTTTTCAAATTATAAAAAGTGAATAATGGAATAAAATATATAATTAAATATTAGAATTAAAAAGTCATATTGATCTTCACACAGAGAGAAAAGATAATTTGTAAGCATTTTGCACTTCTATTGGTGAAGTAATAAGTATGATATAAATATTCTGTTTCTTGACAAATTTTTTCTGCTAATATTTAAAATTATAATTAGAACAGTTTTCATATATTAAAAAGTAAAATTCAGATGATTTTGATTAAATCCTATCTAGGTTCCAAGATAGACTTTTCATTTTTTATGATATATTATTTGTATAAATTTTACCCACATTAATCTTAGGATTGTGTATGCTTAGTAATATGACAAGACTTTTAAATTTATTTATTTTTATTCATTTATTCTTGTTATATCTCAATGGTTATCCCATCCCTTGTATCCTCCCATTCTTCCCTCCCTCCCATTTTCCCCTTATTCCCCTCCCCTATGACTGTTCCTGAGGGGGATTTCCTTCCCCTGTATATTTTTATCTTATTAATTATTCATTTTAATTCCTAACCATAGCCCTCTTCCTTCTTTCCTCCTGATCCCACCCTCCCACTCTGTATACTCTGTCCTGCTCCTTCTCTTCAGAGAAGAGGAGCCCCCACCACACCAATGCCAGTGTATCCTTGCTTGGAGTTCCAGTCTACACATCCCCACCCCAAACCCCGGGCCCAGGTTATTTGGCTCTGATCATCTTGTAGAGTTCCTGGCCCCTCTGAGTCTTACTATCCTTCCCCGACTCTTCCATAAGCTTCTGCATTCAACCAAATGTTTGGCTGTGGATCTCTGCATTTGTTTCCATCAGTTGCTGTGTGGAGCCACTCAGAGAACATCTATGCTAGGCTTCTGTCTGCCAGCATATCAGAGTATCTTTAATAGTATCAGGAGTTGGCTGTCTCCTATAGGGTGAGTATCAGGTTGGACCAGGCATTGGTTGGACATTCCCTCAACCTCTGCTTTATTTTTGTTCCTTAACATATGTAGGCAGGCTAAGCTTTGGGTCAAACATTTTTGTGGATAAGTTAGTAATCCTCTCTTTACAAGAGGTGTCATGTCTAGTAAGAAGGTGGCCTCTTCAGTGTCTATGACTCCTGCTTTTAGGTGACTCAGCTTAAATCAACTTTGTAGCCTCTTCGGAGCCTGCCCTATTATAAGTCTCTTGTTTGTCACAGAGAAGTTCCTAACCAAGGTTTCTCTTCTCTCTGCAGGCCTTCTGTCCACACATCCTTGCTCACCACAGGCCTGATATCAACCCTCATTTCTCTCCATGCTCCCTCAATTACCCTGTTCCTTCCCTTTAACAACTCCCACTCTTCATTCTATTTACACTTCAGAGTAAGGTTTCAGCATCCTCCCTTAGGGCCTACTTATTATCTCCCTTGTGTTTGTGAATTGGATGGTTATCCTGTACTAAGTGTCTAAAATCCACTTATACCTGAGTATATACCATATATGTCTTTCTGGACGTGGGTTATGTCACTCATGATGATCTTTTCTGGTTACCTCCATTTGCCTGCAAATTAGATGATTTCCTTGTTTTTCATATCTGAATAGTATTCCATTGTGTAAAGGTACCATAATTTCTTTATCCATTCTTGATAGAAGGACATTTAGATTGTTTCCAGTCTCTGGCTATTACAAATAAAGTGGCTATGAACATAGTTCGGGAAATGCCCTTGTTTTATGGTGGAGTAACTTTCAGGTGTATGCTCAAGAGTGGTATAGCTGGGTCTTGAGGTAGAGCTATTCCCAATTACCTGAGAATGCTCTAGATTGTTTTCCAGAGTGGTTGTATGAGTTTGGACTCTCACCAACAATAGATTGTTTCCATTTTTTTTACATCCTCGCCAACATGTGCTGACATGAGGTGTTATCTGGAGTCTCAGAATCTTTTTTGATTTGCATTTTTGAGATGACCGAGGATGGTAAGCATTTTGTAAAAGTGCTTCTAAGCCATTCAATATATTTCTGTTGAACTTTCTCTGTTTATCTTCGTGCATAGATTTAAGCTAATTTTCCTGGGTTTCAGTTGTATTAGGATATCCAGTGTTTGTTGGGAGTTCTGGTGGGGCAATATTTCCCTTGGCAGAGTTTGACCATCTGTCAATTGTGCCTATATCCAATCTTGCCCATTTTTAGTCAGAATTGTGTCTGTGGCAGAAAGAAGGATACTTTGCACAGTGGTTGATTTGTCACATCTGAAGCCATCTCTATAAGGAGGTTCTTGGATGCTCAGCATTTTTTTGAGGTAGGGTGGGTATTGTCAGGAGTTAATCTGTTTTGTTGTCAGAGAATCTTTAAAATATTAAATGCATCTTTAAATGCCATATTCTCTAGGTCTCTGAGGCTTTGAAGACCTTAAATAACTATTTTACCTTATCTATCTACAGGATCATATCTATCTGTTAAACCTAGAATGTATATTCTTATGATAAAAATAGATTGGTAATTGACATATCCATGATTTGGGCAAATAACAATTAACTTATATTACTTAATTATCCAAAACAAGTTACAGTAACAATTTCAAGGTATTGGAAGTAAGCTTTGTATTAAAGTTCAGATGTATGGTTCAATTCCTCATATTAAAAAAAAAAAAATATATATATATATATATATATATATATATATATTATTTTATACCAATGTATCAAAATTAAAGTTATTTTGTATCAATATACTGATGAATTGAAAATAACAATTTTATTAGGAAAAAATAAGGCCTTAGGTTGAGGAGTAGGTTAAATAATCTACTTTTTATCTTATCATCCCTATATATTTCTATATCCTGCCTTTTTCCTTTTCAACCTGTATCTCATATCCCCCAGTCCAACTTAGTTTTCTTACTGAATAAGACCAATTATAACTTACAAGCAACTCCTAATGAAAATAAGCATTTGATGCCCAAACGAACAAACCAAAACCTACCCAACTCTCCTTAGGGGAAATGAGGTGACATTCTCTTAAGGTTTCTTCTGGCTGATTTGTAGCAAATAGTAGCTTGGTAGGGCCATAACCCAATTGGGAAACATGGTTAATCAAGCTCTTTGCATGTTATAAAATAAAGTACATTATTGTTATACACATACTCCTACAGTACAAACTGTTATAGAAAGAGCTAATAGTAATTTAAAAGAGATGCTTATTAATAAAAAAGAAAGCATAAATATCACCAGTTAAAGACTATATAATGCTTTTTTAACTACATTTTCTTAATGTTGGTAAAAAAAAAAAAAGGCAACAACAGCAGTTGAGAGACATTGGCATATAGAAAAAACTCGTAGAACTAAATTGACCCATTTCCTATAAGGAGGTGTTGACAGTAGTGTGGAAACCTGCAATATTTTTTGAGTTGGGAACAAGGTTATGCTTATGTATCTACAAGGACTGAAAAAACATGGTTACCAAAAATCTTATAAAGATTAGCATTGACCAGGGAAGACCTCCTATTAGCTGAGACACGAATGTCCTCACATGGCAAAATAACATATTGGAGACATCAGGAATATAAAGCATATACTCAAACACATTAAAGACATTATATAGTAGAGTAGATACTGAGGCAATGTTCAACTAATGCCTGGCAATATAAACAAAAGAACCACTTCCTGACACTATTAATGACAGTCTACTATGCTTGATGATGGAAGCCTAGCCCAGATGTCCTCTGAGATAGAACAGATAGAAATAGATGCTAAAGCCCAAATGCAAACATTGAGCTGAACTCAGAGAGCATTGTTGAGGAGTGAGATGAAAACCCACATGCAAACATTGGGCTGAACTCAGAGCATTGTTGAAGAGTGAGATGAAAGAGCTCCAGAGAGAATAGGAGCTCCAAAAGAAGACCAACAAAGCCAACTATACAGGCCTGGGGGAGGGTATTGCAGAGACTGAAACACCAACCCAGGACCTGGTATGGACTGGACCTAGGCCCCTACACATATGTACCCTCTAGGCAGCTTAATCTTTCTGTGGGTCCTCTAATAAGGAATGTGTAGGCTCCCTTACAAGGAGTTTCTTGTATGCTTTTTGATCACTTCCCTTTAGCTAGGCTGCTTTGTCAAGTCACCGTATTAGAGGATGCATTCAATCCTGATGTATTTTGATTTGCTGGAATTGGTAAGTAGGTTCAAGCTCTCTTTTTCTGAGGGGTAAGGAAGGGGGATATGGTGAAGAAGCAGGGAGAGTGGGACCAGGAGGAGAGGATAAAGTGGCCTATGATTGGGATGTACAGTGAATACATTAATTAATTAATTTAAAAAGAAAATAATTTACTTTTTTGTGCATTATGAGAAACTACTCAAGTAAATCATTTTAATCTATACAAGTCATAATGATAAAATTAATAACTGCTGCATATACTATGAATACACTACTTTATATAAATTAATTATCCAATATGCTATATATATTTTTTCTTTTAAAATATGGTACATTTTACTGTTTTGGTGTCTATTGTTATATATGAAATAGAACTTAAATGTTCATGAGTACTTAGAAATATGTACTTTCTTTATCATGACTTAAAATAAATAATTTTATTTCTGTTTCTCCCTACAATGTAAATGAATCTTCAAGTTATATGTCCTGACATTGATGTAGAATGCACAATTGAACATTCAAGCTCCCCATTTTGTCAATGTATTGTTTATCTCATCTTTGTCTAAGAGTAATAGCATTTGTACATCGGGTATAGCATACCAATCAGATTTCACAAAGTGATAAGTAGTTTATAAGCCTGTAATCTCATAATAAAGACTAATAAAATGATGAAAATAATAAGATGTAAAATTTTGTTTGGAATATTAAGGAGCATACAACAAGACAGTATAAAATTCCGACACATATTCTTACAAGATATTTATTTAAATATGTTAACTATGGATGTGCTAACAAAATTTGTGAAATTTGTGATATTCATAGTGATTACATGTGTATAGTAGGGAGAGTCATCTAGAGGAACAGACACAGTAAAATGTATAAATAATATAAAAATATTTTAGGTTAAGTGTAAATAATTTAGTATTTAAAAGCACTTACTGCTTTTGTTGGGTACTAATAAATGTTTAAAAATAAATTGAGATTTATTAATAGACATACATGACTAGGGCTTGGTAGTTTAGCAATACCATGGTCATACTGGTGAGATAGAGATATTACTAGGTGCTCAATAAGTAAAATTATTTGCCTCCACTATTCTGGACCAACAGTGAATACATTAAATGCTATGGAGAATCACTGCTTTCATTCTAACATTGGAAGTCCAAGTCTAAAATGAGTTATCATCTCAGCTTGATATATATGGTGATTGGTGTGTTCCCTAAAGATACAGAATTGAAGGAAGGCATTATGAGTATCTCCACTAGAAACTGCTGCCTAGTTTTAGTGTGGATTTCATCCTTTAGTAAATCATGATTGTAAATATTTTTTAATATATCTTTTTTTAATTATTAATTTATTCTTGTTACATCTCAATGTTTATCCCATCCCTTGTATCCTCCCATTCCTCCCCCCCCATTTTCCCATTATTCCCCTCCCCTATGACTGTTCCTGAGGGGGATTACGTCCCCCTATATATTCTCATAGGGTATCAAGTCTCTTCTTGGCTACTTGCTGTCCTTCCTCTGAGTGCCACCAGGTCTCCCCTCCAGGGGACATGGTCAAATGTGAGGCACCAGAGTATGTGAGAAAGTCGTATCACACTCTCCACTCAACTGTGGAGAATATTCTGACCATTGGCTAGATCTGGGAAGGGTTTAAAGTTTACCGCCTGTATTGTCCTTGGCTGGTGCCTTAGTTTGAGCAGGACCCCTGGGCCCAAATCTGCCTATCATATTGTTCTACTTGTAGGTTTCTAGGACCCTCTGGATCCTTTTATTTTGCTGTTCTCCCATGCGTCTCTCATTTAGAGTCCCAATAGGATGCCTTCCCCTCTGTCCCAGTTTTCTGGTAAGTGAAGGCTTTTGTGGGACATGAAATTTGTGGATAAATGGATTGAGCTAGAAATGATCATAATGAGTGAGTTAACCCAGAAGCAGAAAGAATCAAATGGTATATACTCACTTATATCTGCATACTAGCCCAAGGGGCATGTCCCACAAAAGCCTTCACTTACCAGAAGATTGTAAATATTTTTAGAGGTATTTAGCTTAGGTATTTCTAAAGCTCATCAACTTCACTACAACATTTCTTTTCCACCTTGACTACAAGCCACATCTTGTGACATCCTTTATTTCCAAAGTAAGGTAACAGTGAGGTCAAAATTCCACCTAAAATAATGTAATTTTTCCACCTACAACCCAAAATTCACTAATTCTTCTCAAAATAAATCGTAAAATCACTTGAGGAACGATTCTTTTTTAATTGTCCAAAACTTAAAATGATAATAGATATTTAATACAATTTAATTCAATTTGTTATTGGACAATGAAATGTAAAAAAAAAAGAGAAAGGAACATGTGTATCTAAGTCCTGTGTACAGATATGTCTTTTGTAAATACAAATAAATAAGAAGGAAGAAAATCTAGTTATTACTATTATGATAATCATTTCACTAGCTGGCTTTAGGTCTTTTGTTGCTATTTACAGCCACTTAATTCTGCTAATATCTTGCAGTGCTTTCACCCTCTTCAAGCCTTTCATCTAAGATCTGTTCTAGGTCTGCAATGATTTTTGACCTCTTTATTCCTGAAGAGTTGGAGATAGTCATCCTGAGTAGTTTGTCTGGTTTTATTATTCCATTGACCACAATCATAGGACATGGTAACATAAAGACATATCATAAAACAATTACAATCACCCCAGACAAATTCTTCTTCACTTCAACTGTTGAGTATTCTAATCTAACTTCTCCATAAATCTTGATTCACCACCCTTATTGATACCGGAACTACTCTTTTAGTAATCGACACAAGGACATTAGTGTCTCAAAATTATATAGACGAAGTTTTAGATTCTAGATAAACAGAATTTTTATACTGGTGGCAAGATTTTGAGAAAATAGAGTGTGACATTGCGAGAAAGGAAGAAATAATCATGTTAGACATCACTAATGCTGATGGTGAGTATATCATTCCTATTTCTACCCCTGATTCCTGGAACCAAAAATCCTGGTAATAGAAACAATAACATTATCAGCAACCTGATTTAGAATTTATTGCCCATTTTGGAGTCTTATTCTATCTCAGCAAGCAATTGTCATCTAATTAGTGTTCTATCTGTGTATTCAAATGATATCTCCACAGTTTTGTCAGGTCAGCTGCTAAAGAATGATGAAGCCCATGGTAAGGAGAGGAATTTGGTTGATAGTGTACATAGTGTACATACTTCTCACTACCAATTGAGCTTCCTGAATCAAAACTATAATAAAGTAAATACATGACTGTGGATAAAGAACATTCTAACTCAATGATGAATTATATGTAGGAAAAACAAATTAGTACATATTAAATATGTATACAGTAAGTATAATGTACTACCATTTTCAAAATTAAAAGTTGTTTACCACCTGACATTTGTAGCTGGTAATCTTGGGAAATGATGCCACATTGAGAAATGAATACTTCTCTGACACTGAAAGATTGAGAAATGGCAGCAGCCATGACTAGGAGACACTGGTGAGAGAAAATGTATTTCACTCATAAGGACCATTTTAATCAACACATCTTTTTTGTCTCTTGGATAATTGAGATATTACATATAAACAGTGATATAAGCTGAATGTCATCCAAAGAATGGGTTCTGCCTCATCTTTTGTTTAAGAAGTTCTTCTCTGTTGAAGTTGTTAACTGCTAAAACTTGCATGAGCTACAATTATCTTCATATATTTTGTAGATTTAGCGGTATCTGTTCACGTACATCTCAAAATATATTTCTCACCAATTTTCTTCTCACCATCAGGTCAAATTATCTACTATAGCTTCGGAATCAGTATTTAATGAAAAGGCATAAAATTCAGCTACTTTTTCCTTCTAAAGTTCTTATAATGTGAATTTTCTAAATTTGGCAGCTGAAAAATTTTCTCTTCCCTACTTTCCACAACACTGCTCCTCAGTTTCTTGCTACAATTTATAGGTGCTTCCATGCTACAGATTTCTACTTCTGGATGATAGCAGAATATGTGAAGTGGGGTGTGTGTGTGTGTGTGTGTGTGTGTGTGTGTGTGTGTGTGTGTGTTTACATATGTGTGCTTGAAAATACAGGTCGAGAAGAAGGATCATGAAGGGCAAGAGACACCACAAAGGAAGTGTAGCATAGGCTTAGGAAATAGGTGCAATAGGAAAAAACAGAAAGAAAAGGCACTCATGGAAGAAGGAAAACTAGTAGGACAGGCAGGGAGAATGAGGAGGGGTAGGAAGTAACAATAAATAGTGACACATATCTATGAAAATACCACAATGAGCCTATTACTTTGTGCTATAATAAAAAAGTAATAATAAAAAGACAGAAGTCTATAAAATTTCCACCAGGTAACCAATTCTAATATACCCAGATGTAATCTATAGGCATAGTTACTGTAGCTTTTATTAGAACTTTGTATTTTCAAAATTCACATGACTAGAAATATTCTCAGTGTTGATTTAAATTAGAATGGCTACCATAGGCACATATGATTAAATATTAGATCCTGATTTAATAACTGCTTGCTAAGTATTAAAAGATGGAATCTTTTTAGAAGAAGTATGTCACCGGTAGTGAGATTTGATATTTCAAAGACTTATGTCATCTCTAGTGTGATCTGTTTCTGTCACACAACAGTGGATCAAGATATATTCTGTTTTCTGGTCCTGCTGCTGTGCCTGTTCTCAGTTATACTGGATTATAATTATCTGGACTCATAAGCCCAAATTAAATACTTTCTTTTATAAGTTGACTTAGTGATGTTCTTTTATCATATCAATAGAATAGTAACTAAGACAAGAACACATGGACTATGATTTCCAATGAAATTCATATTAGATATTATTAATTTTTAATTGAGATATTTATTATCATCGAATTAAAGATATGAAGAACTGGAACACTGTTTGCCACACTGCTTTGCTTTTCATATGAAACAATTCATTTTTAATAGTTGATAGTCAGGAAATTTAATTTAAGTATATAATAATTTTCTTTTTCTATCTCAGACTTTGAAAATATCTAAATACTAATTCATATTATTTTTTTACTAGATTCACTGCTCATGAGATATTGGTTACTCATAGCATTTGTTCTATTAATCATATAATCAAAGGGGAAACAATAACAGGAATAGTGTCTATCCAGTTAACTCATATCCACTATCCACTATCTTATATAACTTCAGAATAATCTCATTTGCAATCATATTTAATGGTTAATTATTGCTCTGAACATATAAATTTATAAATCAGTAGGTACTAACACAGTTTATTCATTATGATCAGCTCATTGTCACATGGTTGCTTGATGGACCATTATCAAGCATTCCTTCTCCATGAAGACAACTGTCGGGAAAATGGTATCTCTAAAACAAAAAAGTAGTTGTATCAACTAACAATTAACTTGTATGACCTAATTATCCTAAACAGCTGGCAAAAGAACTTTCAAAATATTGGAAATAAACTTTGTATTATTTGAGTGGTATGAGTATACTACCTATACCTCAGATTAGAGTATGTATAATGTGTGTGAAGAATAATCTTACATTTGAAGTCTATATCACTGTATCTAAAATTAAACTTATTTTGCATCTATATACAAAATTCTATACCAGTGAATTAAAAGTAACTTTGTGAGTGACAAGTGAGGCAATTAGTTGAGAAGTAGATTCAGTAATCTACTTTTTGTTCTATATTACCTATATATTTCTATATTCCCCTTCTTTCTTTTCAACCCTTATTTCCAAAGCTAAGAATGAAAGATAAAGGAAAAGAGAGACATCCCTGAGTTCAACCTTGTTTTCTTTCTTAACAATCCCAATAATAACAGTAACCAATTCCCACTGAAAATAACCCTCTATAGCCCAAGAAACCAACCAAAAACCTACCCTACCTCCCTTAAAGAAATGGGACATTGTTCTATTGTTTCTTCCAGCTGATTTGGGATGACTAATACCTTTGTAGGGTCCCAAATAAAATTGAGGAAATGGCTAAACAAGCTAGGATTAGCATTTGTGGTCCAGTTTCTAAATGTTGAGAAATTCCAGGCTTAGTTAGAGTCCTTTTTGGGACAATCTGAAATGCTGGACAAATTAGGATTATTAATTACTAGTTTATTTTTATCATATGTTTATATATTTTAGGTGAAATAGATAAGGTTCTATGGGAAGATAAGGTAAAATAGTTAGATAAGGTCTTCGAAAACCTCAAAGACATACAGAATATAGCATTTTAAAATGTTTTTATTATTTAAAAGATTCCCTGACAATGAGACAACTCACAGCCTACTTGAAAGAGGATGATGAGCTTCAGAGAACCTCCTTATGGAGATGGCTTCTACCACAGACAGAATTCTGCCTTAAAAAAAAAAAAAAAAAAAAAAAAAAAAAAAAAAAAAAAAAAAAAAGGGCAAACTTGATTGCAGGCAGAGTCAATGGCCAAACTCTGATATGCCAGGTTAAGCAAGTCCTCGATAGTTCTTGCATTACAAATATGTCTGGCAGCTATATTGGGCCAAAAGGCTGAAGATGATGCTCCAATGTTATAGAGTTTTGTGTGACTATTAAGGTAACAAACTGTCTCTATCATTTTCTCATTTGGAAAGTTACTAATCTGCACTCAAGATATACTCAGGCAATCAATTTTATTCCTTCTCAAATCTCTGATGAGGTTGAAGACCAGATAGTTTAGTTTTACAATTAGGCTTAGTTGTTTAGGGCGTAAGATGTTTTTAGGTCTAGATATATGTTTTAAGTTGATAATGAAAAGATATGATTGATACTGATTTAAGTCAGAATTTTAGGTGCACAAAGATAGGAATGATGTTTTTTTCAAGGCTGTAAAAGACAAATACCCAAAACACTAAGAATGTAACGTTTATCTAATTCCTAATTGTGTCATGGTTCTTCTTGCTATAGGTAGTTTATTTTATTTATATTATAATAATATAAATGTATATGTAAAAATAGTTAATAAAAAAGTGTAATAAAAATAAGAAATTAGTTGTATAAACGGTGTAACAGTTACTTGTTCTAAAGGCTCAAAAATTCATTAATATATGAATGTCAATGGATCTAACCAGCATCTATATCTACCGTTCACACCTTGAATAGCACGATTCTACAAGGTCATGTGGCCCAATTGTTAATTAAGCATGAATAGCATTGGAAACATTTTTTCAGAGTCTTCTGCTGTTCTGGATAGCAGACAGATTTGCAGCAATTTGAATCGTTTTGTATATGGACCAAAGAACAGCAGCTACAGAAGCAGTGTGGAGTCTCTAAGCATGAATAGTCCACTAAGCACGTATTTCTTTTCATTGCATTAGAGGCCTTGTTCAACATTTTACCATTCATCTTAGCAGATTAAGTCTTTCCTACCACATACCACAAGTCTAAAATATCCCACTTGTTCCATGTTGTCACCTAGGGGATCATTGAGATACCTTGTGGAAGAGACAGAAGATCATCACTTTCTCTGTCAACAATGTTAATACACAAAGCTAGGAAATTAATGTACTGTTGATATAGGATAGAATACTGGCCACATTTATAAACATAACAGGAATCATAGATACTGAGGTAAGCATATAAATTACTAAAACTAGTCCTAGTTTTATTCCTTGCATTCATATTTGAAATAATGATGCACTATATGCTACAAATGAAATGATTCAATTGGGAAATATATTCTTGTATTTCATTATCATAAACATTATAAATGTTGCTTTTTCATTTATGTAATTATCAATATATTACTTTCTATGTCAAGAGAACTTTAAATTATTTTATGAGTATAAATGTGAGTTTTATACTTCTGTGTCCTCTGCCACACTTGTACACAGAGGAAAGCCATTCAGGAGCTTTGATGGCTGTGCTGTAGGCAGTGGCACGTGATACTAGGTAGAGTGGAGCTTTGCCCTGGAGCAGCTGTGTGTAGCTCTGGGAGCTCTCAACCATCTGAGTCCATCCCCATAGCTCCACTCTACCTAGTGTTGATTTGTATGCGGAGTCTCTTATAGCCCATGTTGACCTTGAACTCATTACGTAGCCCACTCTGCCTTCAGACTTGATGATTCTTCTGCCTCAGCCTCCTTAGTGCCTGGATTAAAAGTGTGTGCCACCCATTTGGGAGGCAGAGGCCAGTCTGGTTCACATAACAAGTTCCAGGCCAGCCAGATCTAAACAGTGAGACCCTGATTCATAAAAACAAAAAATATAAAAAAATTAAAAAAAAACTAGGGTTTCTCTGTTTAGCCTTGGCTGTCATGGACCTGCTTTGTAGGCCAGGCTGGCCTCGAACTCACAGCAATCATCCAGCTTCTGTGTCCCAAGTGCTGGGATTAAAGGTGTGCACCACCATGCCCAGCTAATCATCATTCTTAAGAATTGCTATGCTTATATAAATATTCTACCTTAGATCATAAGGCTTGAGACCAGATGTTAATTTATGGGAAGATCCACAATCCCTAAGTAAATGTATAAAGAGTAAGTGAAATCCTGAACGAATGTGGATTGTTTACATGGGCACAACCATGCCAAAGACCAAGACCTCAGACTCATGTAAAATTCAAAAAGTCTTTCCCTTAAAATCTGAAAATAAAATCTGAAAAGTTAAAGCTTTCCCTTGTAGAAATATTAGTACTTAGGAAGAATTGACCAGGTATACAACAATTAGCAACTAGAGCTTTCTTCTTTCAGATATTTACAGCACAAAATTTCTGTTTTTATGAGACCTCCTACAGATACTATCACCCTATATTACCTAAGCTGTGCACAAAGAAAATTGTCTAGATTCCAATTTTTTGCTCTAGTAATTGGTGATACCTTGTCACAGTATATAAAGGCAATGTGATCCCAGCTCCTCTGCATATATGTGTCTATTTTTCCTTTCTGCCTTCACTCATTACCTGACTCAGGTTTCCAGGAGCATGTTGTGCTGGGCAATACAGTGGTTCATTTCACCTTGACCTATAAACTCTACTATTTGTATATTCTGAGCTAAAGAGAATTCTGGGTTACATTGAAACAAGGAATGAATATTGAGGTTCTGAGAATTATTCAGTGAGTAAGAAAATGAAGTAAGATTCCGAAGTGCTCTGACAAAGAGCTCTAACTTTCCCCAAGAGGCTAGTAAGGATAAGCATACCCAGCTGTAATGTGTACCATAAGAAAAAGCCTATCAGGGGCTTAAGCATCAGAACTGTGTTTTATTATTCTGGAAATGGATATATCATCATTTTACCAGCATGGTTAATGTCTAATGTTGCTTCTTTTAGTAGCTTAAGGTGGCTGCTGACATTATCTTTCTGTGGTCTCATAAGACTTTTCTTTCTGTGATCAAGAACATTGGTCACTGTATTTCGCCTATTTTTGAAAGAACAGCAGACCAGACTGATTGGAGCCTTACCAATGTGGTTACACATTCAATATATGAAATTGGTAGGTGAGTAGGGGGTTGGTATAAATTTCACTCTAAAACAGTCAAAAGCTACAGATCTCATGAGATGGAGAGATAATTCAGTGGGTAGAGAGCTTGCTGCACAAGTATAAGAACATGATTTTGGGTGCTAAGAATTTATGTGAAAGCCAGACACAGTAGGCCACAGCTGTAACCCTGCCACTCAGGTAAAGACAGGTAGATTGCCAGAGATAACTAGCAAGCTTTTCAAGCCTATCAATCAGCTCCAGATTCAGTGAAAAAAATCTATCTAAAAGAAATTAAATAGAAATAAAGACAGAAAGACACCCAATGCCAACGCACGGCTTGTCTACATTCATTGTACATACCCTCATGAACACTAGACATACAACACATAAAAACTAAATACATACATACATACATACATACATACATGGATATATAAATGTTTAAATTTTCTAGGAGAAAATATATTTATGGGTTGAGCATTAATCTTCCCTTAATTTCAGAACCTTCTATAAAACCCTAAGTTACACAACTATAAATGTTGAGATAGCCTTGCACCTCAAAAGATAATGTGTCCTAGGACTCCATGTGTTCCTTACCGGAGATTACTTGCCCATTATGTGTAAGGCTAGGAGTTCAGTAATTAGTACTAATAAATAAATATCAGGATGGAACCATTAGCTGTTAAATGGCGTTTTGGACATCACAATACATTTTCAAAAAGGACAGATGATACTGACATTTGCAAAAGAGTGATGATAGATCAACATTAAATTAAGTATATGCATTGATCTTCTATACTGCTCTTTGAGATACAACATAGGAGAAATGTGCTAGAATCTAGTATTGCATTAAACTTTCATAATGGTGAAAAAGAACGTACATGAGATTAACAATAAGCTAATAAAGCAATAATATTTTTATTCATTTTAATATAATAAATACATACAAATATTAATTTTAAAGTTTTGGGAGTTTTGGAATGATAAAAAACATAATTAAAATAAATATCCATAGATTTATCCAAATAATGGTGAAGACCACAAATCATTATAGTAATGAATATTTGAACATAAAACATGATTATAGACCACAGAGGAATGACTATATTTGAATGACTGCCAGTAATATCAATGTTAACTGGAATTCATATAAATTTTATGGCAGATGAATGTAAAAACTGTATTTTAAATTAGATTAGTTCTAAATAAAGATATTTATGAGAAAATAGTTATACTAAACTCAAAACAATATGTCTTAAAATGCTTGGAAAAGAATGGTTATAGAAGACATTTAATATAAAAGTAGATGTGATATGTATTTCTATGTAGATAAGAAAGTTGAGATCAGGTATGGTCTCAAATTTCTTATCTACATAGAAATACTTATCACATCTGCTTTTATCTGTAAATGTCTTCTCATCCTATTGGGACTCTAAATGAGAGAAGCATGGGAGAATAGCAAAATAGAAGGATCCAGAGGGTCCTAGAAACCTACAAGTAGAACAATATGATAGGCAGATTTGGGCCCAGGGGTCCCGCTCAAACTAAGGCACCAGCCAAGGACAATACAGGAGGTAAATTTTAAGCCCCTACCCAGATCTAGCCAATGGTCAGAATATTCTCCACAGTTGAGTGGAGAGTGGGATATGACTTACTCATGTACTCTGGTGCCTCACATTTGACCATGTGAGGGGAGACCTGGTGGCACTCAGAGGAAGGACAGCAGGTTACCAAGAAGAGACTTGATACCCTATGAGCATATACAGGGGGAGGTAATCCCCCTCAGGAACAGTCATAAGGGAGGGGAATAAGGGGAAAATGGGGGGGGGGGAGGGAAGAATGGGAGGATAAAAGGGATGGGATAACCATTGAGATGTAACAAGAATAAATTAATAAAAAATAAAAAAAAAAGTTGAACATACTTTCTTAAATGCATATAATCCCATATTATTCTAGAATTGAGGCCTTTAATGATAATATTCACATTAACATATGCTGCCAGAGAAGTAAAAAAAAAATGAAAATATTCTCTTCAGTATCAGTAGCAAGATTAAAAAACGAGTTTGGCACATGTATGATAGCAGAATGTTCTGCAATTGTTGCTTTTTTGTTTCTTTGGGGATGCTGTTACTAGAACAAAGATGAATATTGAGGGTAGACTTGCAAGATCTTATGTTCATGTAGGATTGAAATTTAATATAATGTCTACTTGGTTTAATAGAAATATGCACATATAAACATATATTATTATAAAACTTACATATACATAGACCAACATTATTTCTAGGGTTTGGTATTTTGGATTTATGGGAGATTTTATTGCTTTATTTTTTAATTTTCTAAATATATATTTATATTATTACACATACATACAATAAACTACCTATAGCAAGAAGAACCACGAAACAATCAGAATTTTATAAATGTAAGATTCTTGATGTTTTTGTAATTAGTGTACTTATAACTGTGAGGCTATCATAAGTTATCAACCCCATGTTTGCTTTGCTGCTGTTTGTAATTCAGAGGCAATAATTTTCATGTTTCTTTTTTTCCATGTGGGTCACCCATGTTATCTCACTTATACATGGCCTTTACTCTGCACTTGATTAAATGTTTGTAAGAAACTGGATTTGTGTTTCGAAAGGTGATCTCTACCTGGTCATTTACGGTAGCATGGTTTATGAATGTATGGGACATGCTTCTGTGAGCAATTATTTGCCATCATCTAAATACCACAAGCAAGAGGAAACAAAACACAGTTCATCTGAAACTAAAATCATATCCTTTGCTGAGTTTTCCATACACTGCTCTATTTTATGCTATTTATTATATAGTCATATGAACCATAAAAATAATATTGCTTTAATTGTATATGTTTAAATGTTTATAGAATTAAAATTTTGGGTTTTTAATTAATTTATTTTATTTTTAATTTGTTCAGTTTACATCCTGATTTTGGCACCCTTCCTCGTCTCCTCCTGGACTCACCCTCCTTTCTTCATTACCCCTTCCATGGTCGCTCCCCTAGTCGTCAGGACTGGCCAGCGCTCATCCCCCGTCATCTGACCTCAGACTATCAAGTATCATATGGACCACCATTTTTTAAATATATTTTTAAAATTTTATTTAATTAATTTATTCATATTACATCTCAATTATTAGCCCATTCCTTGATCCTTCTATTCTTCCCTCCCTCCCACTTCCCCTTTCTTCCCCTCCCCTATGTCTGTGACTGAGGGTGATCTCCTCCCCATATGTATGCTTCTTTGTAACTTGCTATACTTCCTCTGAGTGCCACCAGCCCTCCCCATCCAGGAGACATGGTCAGAAATGGGGCACCAGAGTTCGTTTGAAAGTCAAATCTCATTCTCCACTCAATGGTGGAGAATGTCCTGTCCATTAGCTACGTCTGAGTAGGAGTTCGAAGTTTACTGCCTATATTTTCCTTGGCTGGTGACATAGTTTGAGGAGGACCCCAGGACACAGATCCACCTGTTATAAAGTTCTTCTTTAAGGTTTCCAGGACCCTCTGGATCTTTCTATTTCCTCATTCTCTCATGCTTCTCTCACCTAAACTCCCAATAGCATGTCCTCCCCTCTGAACCACTTTCCTGGTAAGTAATGTTTTTCATGGAACTTACCCCTTGTCTCGATATAAGTGAGTATATATCATTTGTCTCTTTTTGCTTCTGGGTGAACTCATTCATTATGATAATTTCTAGTTCAATCCATTTGTCCAAAAATT
Source organism: Acomys russatus (assembly GCF_903995435.1). Taxonomy (NCBI): domain Eukaryota; kingdom Metazoa; phylum Chordata; class Mammalia; order Rodentia; family Muridae; genus Acomys; species Acomys russatus. Next base: position 31,455,271 of record NC_067154.1, on the reverse strand, counting down.
TTGGGAATTCTTTGTTTTTAATAGTTGAGTAATATTCCATAGTGTAAATGTACCACAGTTTCTTTATCCATTCTTCTACTGAGGGATACTTAGGCTGTTTCCATGTTCTGGCTATTATGAATAAGGCAGCTATGAACATGGTTGAGCATATGTCCCTGTTGTGTGGTAGAGCATTTGCTGGGTATATTCCAAGGAGTAGAATATCTGGGTCTTGTGTTGTTCTCTAACAGTTGGCCACTGTCAAAAATGTTCTATTTGAAAGTGATAATTTTGAAGTAATCAATAAAAATTTTGAGCCTTTTCATCAAATAAGTCTCAATTGGAAGGGGAGACCTGGTGGCACTCAGAGGAGGGATAATAGGTTACCAAGAAGAGACTTGATACCCTATGAGCGTATACAGGGAGAGGATGTCACCCTCAGGAACAGTCATAGGGGAGGGGAATAAGGGAAAATGAGAGGGAGGGAGGAATGGGAGGATACAAGGAATGGGATAACCATTTGAGATGTAATATGAATAAATTAATAAAATATATTTTAAAATTTTGGTGAAAGTACAGAACAGAAATGAAAGGCCATAAGAGTCGAGGAATAGAATGTATCTGTGGGCATGCAGCAAGCTAATGTCAATAATTCTGTATAAAATTGGTTAATCAAGGGGTTTTCCTGGGAGTATCAGTAGGAATTCTGGACCTGTCTGCATCTTAAATACAGAATACTGCCCTCGAGAACTTTGAAGCATAATGTCTTTTTTTTTTTTTTTTTTTTTTTTTTTTTTTTAAGAAACCCAATTATTCTCTTAAACAAGCCATACATAGTTAACATAGAAGGATCTTCTTTGTCCTCTGCCTTTCTGTTCTGTTTTTATTCTTCATCTAGAGTCTATATATTATATTGCCACCGTCTTGCAGGGGAGCAAATATCTTACATTGTAATCAATACTTTGGTAATATGTGCTAATTCCTATGTTTTTGTCATTGTCATTGTGCTTTGCCTTCATTGTGTGTGTTGCTGTAGTTTTTGTTGATTAAATTTGTCCTTAAACAATTTCATACGTGTATATAATTTCATTCTGTTACCTCAACCCTATTGTTCTCCTTCTTTTCCACGAATTACTTTCACACAGGTATTAATGTTTTTGTTGTTGTTCTTATGTGACTCACTGATGTTAGCCAGTATTATTTGTGTGACTGTGGCTTGTAAAGTATAATTTCAAGCCTCCTACACTATCTTTGCAAAACAGATGAAACCAAAGTACTTCACCAAACCTATCCATACCTTACATTTTACAGGTAATATAGGAGGGTCTATAAGTCCATCCACATTTCATAATTAACTTTTATCAGTAAATGATTAAAGTAATTTTGTCTCATAATGTAGTAATAGCTACCAAATTATTTTAAAAATCTAAAATTTGTTCATATTTTGAACACTTCATATTGTTATAGAAATAGAATTTTTCTCATTAAAAGTATTAATGTAGTTTCTAATTATAATTTATTATTCCTTCTCATTGTTGGGAAGCTGCTTTTGCCCAAACAAAATATCATTTTGTTGGGTCATGATTATTTTTGAAAGACTATTTTCCAAAATACTGATAAACTTGATGTTGAGTTCTAATGGTAAAAGATATTACTAAGTATGAATTTTGAACTAGTTCCACAACTTTTTGTTGAAGAGTTTATCAGAATACACATAAAGAAAAAAAAATTAATCAGTATAAATTTCAAAGTTTAATGGTTCCACCTAGTGGCAATGCAAAGAAAATTTACAAATAAATTTACTAAAATTATAATAAAATTAATTCAAAGAAGATTTCCAAAATTTACTTGTATTACACTTGCATAAAAATCTGTGCAGTGCTAAAATACAAACCACATTATAAAAATTATAAATATGAAGTTTGAATTTCTAGAAGTAGTTTTCTGATGTAGTACCAAATTTTTTTAAGAATAACTTGTTAGACTATACCCCATGGATATATTTGGGAGGCCTGTTATGTTGTTGTTGACATTACTGTGGTTTGTATGGAATTTTACAGGGAGTTGATCTATGGAAGAGAGTAAGTAGGGTGAAGAACTAGGAAGAGTAGAGGAAGGAGAATCAGGGGTTGAGATGTGATATTTAAAAAAAGAATAAAAGTTGCAAGGAATAATTCTGAAAACTAGAGATCTAAACAACCCACTCTATGTATAACAACTTTTGTTTGTTTTCATATAATCAAACTTGTTTTTCCTTAACACAATATTTAAACATTACTCACATAATGGACCTTATAAATACTCATGAAATTTAATGTATTCTAATGAAATAAATACAAAATTTATTCTTGTTACATCTCAATGGTTATCCCATCCCTTGTATCCTGCCATTCTTCCCTCTCTCCCATTTTCCCCTTAGTCCCCTCCCCTATGACTGTGACTGAGGGGGATTTCCTCCACCTTTATATGCTCATAGGGTATCAAATCTCTTTTTGGTAGCCTGCAGTCCTTCCTCTGAGTGCCACCAGGTCTCCCCCTCCAGGGGACATGGTCAAATATGAGGCACCAGAGTATTTGTGAAAGTCATACCCCACTCTCCACTCAATTGTGAAGAATGTCCTGTCCATTGGCTAGATCTGGGTAGGGGTTTGAAGTTTATGGCCTGTGTTGTCCTTGGCTGGAGCCACAGTTTGAGCATGACCCCTGGCCCAAATCTGCCTATCATAATGTTCTTCTTCTAGGTTTCTAGGACCCTCTGTATCCTTTTATTTTGCTATTCTCCCATGCGTCTCTCATTTAGAGTCCCAATAGGATGTCCTCCCCTCTGTCCCAGTTTCCTGGTAAGTGAAGGCTTTCATGGGACATGCCCCTTGGGCTAGTATGCAGATTTTAGTGAGTATATACCATTTGAGTCTTTCTGCTTCTGGGTTAATTCACTCATTATGATCATTTCTAGCTCAATCCATTTTTTTATCCACAAATTTCGGGAATTCCTTGTTTTTAATAGCTGAGTAGTATTCCATAGTGTGTATTACCACAGTTTCTTTATCCGTTCTTCTACTGATGGACACTTAGGCTGTTTCCATGTTCTGGCTATTATGAATAAGGCTGCTATAAATATGGTTGAGCAAATTTTCTTCTTGTGTGCTGGAGCATCTTCTGGGTATATTCCAAGCAGTGGAATTGCTGGGTCTTGAGGAAGCCCTGTTGCCATTTTTCTGAGATAGCACCAGATAGATTTCCAAAGAGGCTGTACTGGTTTACATTCCCACCAGCAATGAAGGAGTGTTCCTCTTTCTCCACATCCTCGCCAGCATGTGGTGTTGCTTGAATTTTTGATCTTAGCCATTCTGATGGAATCTCAGAGTTGTTTTGATTTGCATTTCCCTTATGACTAAGGAGGGTGAGCATTTCTTTAAGTGTTTCTCAGCCATTTGATTTTCCTCTGTTTAGTCTGAGCCCCATTTCTCAATTGGGTTATTTGGTTTGGTAGTATTTAATTTCTTGAGTTCTTTATATATTTTGGATATTAGACCTTTGTCAGATGAAGGGTTGGTGAAGATCTTTTCCCAGTATGTAGGCTGTCACTTTGTTCTCTTGACAGTGCCTCCTGCCTTACAGAAGCTTCTCAGCCTCATGAGGTCCCATTTATTAATTGTTGACATTAAGGCCTCAGCTGTTGATGTTCTGTTCAGGAAATTGTCTCCTGTGCCAATGTGTTCCAGGCTCTTCTCCACTTTTTCTTCTAACTGATTTAGTGTCTCTTGTTTTATATTGAGGTCTTTAATCCACTTGGACTTGAGTTTTGTGCATGGTGACAAGTATGGGTTCAATTGCATTTTTCTACATGTAGAAATCCAGTTAGACCAGCACCATTTGTTGAAGATGCTATCCTTTTTCCATTGAATAGATCTGGCTTCTTTGTCATAAATCACGTGACTATATGTGTGTGGATTTATATCTGGGTCTTCAATTTGAGTCCGTTGATCAACCAGCCTATTGCTGTGCCAGTACCATGCTGTTTTAATTACTATTGCTCTGTAGTACTGCTTGAGATCAGGTATGGAGATTTCTCCAGAGGATCTTTTATTGTACAAGATTGTTTTAGCTATTCTTGGTTTTTTGTCTTTCCATATAAAGTTGAGAATTGACCTTTCAATGTCTTTAAAAATTGTGTAGATATTTTGATAGGGATTGCATTGAATCTGTAAATTTTTTTTGGTAAAATGGCCATTTTACTATGTTAAATCTGCCAATCCACAAACAAGGGAGATCCCTCCATCTTCTCAAGTCACTTTCAATCTCTTTCTTCAGGGATAAAGTTTTTTTCAAACAAGTCTTCCACTTGCTTCGTTAGAGTTACTACTAGGTATTTTAAATTGCTTGTGGCTAAGGTGAAGGCTATAGATTTCCTAATTTCTTCCTGTATATGGTTGTCATTTGTATATAGGAAGGCTGCTGATTTTTTTTGAGTTAATTTTGTAACCAGCCAGTTTGCTGAACATGTTCATCAACTGAAGGAATTCTCTGGTGAAATTTTGGGGATCACTTATGTACACCATCATATCATCTGCAAATAGGGATAGTTTGACTTCTTCCTTTCCCATATGGATCATCTTGATCTCCTGTGTTGTCTTATTGCTCTGGCTATATATTTTAATAATATTGAATAATTACGGTGTGCCATATCAAAGAAAACTATGAGTTAATTTGTGGTATTTTAAATTAGATATATGGATAAATCTTAAGAACAAATATTGACTATGGACATTACACACTTGGACTACAGCATCATAACCTGCACAGTCTCCCAGACATGCTCTTTGCTTCTTGCTCTTTAATTTCCTTTTGAAGGATGAAGCTTTCTTAATGTGAATACCTAAATCCCTGAAGTATTTTAAGTGTGTAACTCATTTTGGAATCTATAATTTAGCAATTGTCATGACACCTACATGTACAGTAGTTCTATACATTAATCTTCAAGTTCTTATATTATTAAAAAATATTCACAATAAACACACATTGTGACCATGTACAAGGAAAATTGTGTAATATATTTTTTCATAATTTGAGTCATATTTACAGAATTAACTGCATTTGAGAACAGAATTCTGGATCAGTGTACAATACACTAGTTGCACAGGCTTGAGGGCCTGATTTCCATTCCTGAAAAGTACATAAAGTCTATAATGACTAAAATTATAATCCCAGTACTTCAATTAAAAGAACAAAGGCAGACATAGACAAATTCCATTGAAGCTCATGGGTGTATTAGCTTAGAGTAAGGAGCCTGGATTAAACAAGGACAATCATGCTTCAAGAACATGCTTGAGACAGAAGAAGCTCTCAAAACTTGTTCACTGACCTCCATGTTCCCACCATCGAAGGTACATGTACCTGCTACCACAAAGTCCCATATATGGAAAAACAAAAGTGAAATAATGAAAGTAAAAAATAAAATAATTACCAATAAATTATATAACCTAATGGATTTTAATATTTTCAAACTTTTGAAATATGCACAGATTGTCTGAATATTACCACTGCCTAATGCAGAAGTGTTCCTTCAGATTAAAAAAGAAAGAATTGCCCATTTATAGTGGCTTCACTATTTTCCCTGCTCCAGTCCATGGGTTTATTATGTTGAGAAATACACCATGTCTCCAGTTATTTACCACAACTTTAATCATAACGGTCTTGAGGACTTTATCAAAGGCCTCTTTTCATCTAACAGTATGGACTGTGGTTTCTGACTCTGTATCTTCTGCGTGGAGGATGACATTTATTGATTTACAAATGCTGAGCTTTCCCTTGTGGTCAGTTTGAACACAGTAATCATAAACTCAAAATCACCAATAATGTCTCTGTTTCAAACTCTTTTGTCTTCTATCCTCTGTCTGCCTATTTTATGACTCTGAATCTGTAGCTGCCTGAAGGCTGTCTTGCGAATTGTCCCCTATATCTACGGGTCTCAGTTTGTGTATGACTGTGCCTTTATATGTGTCTCTGTGCCTATCCCTAAAAAAAAAATTCTTTGTTCTCTTTCCCTTTTTTTTTTTTTTTTTTTACAACATCACAGAAAGCATTACATAGAGATGAAGTGGGGGACATATTTTAAAATTTTGTAAAATTTTATTTATTTTATGAAACTCTAATGTATAATATTATAACAAATTCACCTTTTCTGAATTTTAAAATAAATATACATATTATAATCTGTTATTAAAGTATTTAATATGTTTACTTTTAATATTCTCATAATATATAATTTTCATTTTTTTCATAGTTTGAAAACAATAGTGATCATTTAATCTAATTGTACTAGAAATTCATATTACTGTATATAAGAAGAGAAAACAGTGAATTCTACAAATGGAAATGTTTATATTTTGCTTGTTATTATTTCCATTGAATGATATGCCATACTTGTGAGTATCAGAGTAAAACTTTCTGAAGTAGTTTCTCTTTTTGCATGTTATGGGTCCTTATGATTTAACTCGAATTATGAGGCCTTACTTACTTATTTTTTACTCTGAGTCATATGTTTATAGAACTACTTATGCTCCTTTATAAAGATAAAATAGTAAGGGCCACAACTTCAAGTCACTTGTGACAAGAAAAGTGTAACTAAATTCACACAGAAATAACCTAATTTGACTACTTAATATCTAACCAGAAAAATAAAGGACAGAAAGTTTTGTCAAACGGCATTTTATTTTTAATAGGTTATCTGCCAATACATTGGTTTTTTTATCAGCATATAAAAACCTGTAATATTTGTACCTATTAGTGTTCTATTAGTTTACTTAAATAAAGTTAAATAAATTGCTTTTATTAGTAGAGCTCATAAAATTTGAATGTACTTGCTTAGCATGTGAAAGAAGTTATGTTAAACTTTAGGCACAGAAAAAATGGCTAATGTAAAATTAAATAAATGTATATTTCTCAGCTTCCTTATTTTAAAAAATGATTGGTAAAACAGACCAAAACCTTTAAAAAACATGAGAAAAATGGATATTCTTTAACCTACAAAGTAAATACACAAGAAATATGAGTGAGAATGCACAGTGCTTTTTGTTTTGTTTTGTTGTACCCATTTTGAATAAATTATTCAGACTTTGTGGTCCTATTAATATTCTTAGCCTTTATTCACAATGATTATTTAGTAAAACCTGATAGAACAAGTAATACTAAGTGATCAATAATTATTGATTTTTAAGCCATGATACCTGAAGACTTAAAAAAAAAAAACTTAATGGGGTAAGGTGTGATAATTTATACCATTCATATCTATTCATGAGGCAGAATAAGGATAATCTCTATGATTTTATAGCCAGTATTGTCTATATCATGAATTTCAGGTGAGGCTGGGCTATAGAGAGAGTAAGAACTTGCCCCCATCCCTCCCAAGGAAAAGGAAAAATATGGAAAAAGAAAAAAGAAAGGAGGAAGAAAGAAATTTAATGGAACCAAATTTTACAAGAAGATAATTATACTAGAATTTATATCTAAATTACAATTTAGCCAGGTGTCAGGTTAGAGAGTGTTCTTCTGCACTTGAGGAAATGATATCATTTCTCTCAGCAGCAGCAAAGGTTAATGTGGTCCTCACATGTTCACTAAAAGATGCAGTGAGGCCTATGGGCATTGAAAATCCTGCTTCCTGTTTCTTCAGTCTTAGCAACATTTTCCATATTTTTAATATGTAATATCACTTTTATATTTTAATACATAATTCATATGAAAATTGGTCTCTTCTTTCTCTTTTAGCTAAAATTAAGTATAAAGTAGACACTGAAAATAATATTGCAGGGTTGTTTATATTATCTAAATTTTGGAGTTTTTAACTAACCTAATAACAGTAGGTGTTAAACCAATCTTGATAGGGCAAAATAGCTTTATTCTCATTAACTTTAGAAACTTTCAGAGTAATTATTGCTTTTTTAAAAGCAATATCTCACACTTCAAGTTTAGATATTAAATAGACTAAAAATTGAGAAGATTACAGTGGATTTTACCTTCTTATTTACTTATTTAAATTTTATTAATTTATTCAGATTACAACTCAATTGTTATCCCATCACTTGTATCCTCCCATTCCTCTGTCCCTCCTGCTTACACCCTATTCCCCTCCTTTAGGTCTATGACCGAAGGGCACCTTCTCCCACACTATATGGTCATAGACTATCAAGTCTCATCTTGGTATCCTGATTATTCTTTCTTTGTATGCCACCATGTGGGACTAGAGATGATCATAAAGAGTGAGTTAACCCAGAAGCGGAAAGACTCACTTGGTATATATTCACTTATAATTGGGCACTAGCCCAAAAGGCATGTCCCACAAAAGTCTTCACTTAAAAGGAGATTGGGATAGACGTGAGGACATCCTACTGAGACTCTAGGTAAGAGAAATATAGGAGATGGGGAAATAGAAGGACCCAGAGGGTCCTAGAAAGCTACAAGAAGAACATCACAATGGGTGGATCAGGGCCCAGAGGGGTCTGCACAAACTATTGCACTAACCAAGGACAATATAATAGTAAATATCAAACCCCTACTCTGATCTACCCAATGGACAGGATTTTACCTTCTTAAATGAGTTGTAGGAAAACAAATATAGACCTGTACTAGTTAAGCGTGATATTTATAATCATTTACCTAACTTTGTTAATCAATTTCAACAGAAAGCTGCAATAGGTCTAATGTAGGAGTACATGGGAGACATTGAGGCAGTTGCTTTTGCAGTAAGAGATTTATTACAAGTATTATTAATGCCATAGACAGACATAAATTGCATGGCAGAGATTATGAGAATAGTTAAGGCTCGCACAGCATAATGTGAGCCCTAGCTACTCTCTTTTGATAGAGCAGTGCGATTCCATAACGTGTTTATTTATTTTTCATTATGTTTCTTTTTTAAGAGATGCATTTATATTATTACACATGGGTAAAATAAACTACATACAGCAGGAAGAACCATGAATCAGAAAGTATATAAATGTTGCATTCATTGTGATTTGGATATTTGTATTTGGCAAACTTGAAGTAAACATCTTTCCTTTCTTGTTGGGTCTAAATTTCTGAATGGAGATTAATATCTACCCTATTTCATATCTATTATCTTAAAACATCTATCTTGATCTAAAAACATCTTAACACCTAACCTTCTAAGCTTAATTGAAATACTAATGTCTCTGATCTTTAAATCCATCAGAGACTTGAGAAGGGATAAAAATTAAACACTTGAGTGAACCCGGTTTCAGGTTAGCAGCTTCCAAAATGAAAAAATGACCGAGACACTTTACTGCCTGAACAGTCACCCAACACTCTCTATAATGTTGGATCATCATGTTCAGCCTTCTGACTCAGTATCACTGACAGACATATTTGCAAGACAGGAACTATTGAGGACTTGCTTACCCTGTCTTGGTGAAGTATGTCTATTGATTCTGACTACATCTAAACTTGACCACTTTATGCGTAAATCTGCCTGTGGCAGAACCCAGGACATTTTGCCCAGTGGCTGGTTTTCCACATTTGAAGCCAACTCCCTGAGGAGCTTTTCTGATGTTTGCCTTCTTCTTTTAGGCAGGCTAGGTGTCATCAGGAATTAACTTGTCTTGTCAAAGAATCATTAGAATGATAAAAACATCTTTAAATGCTATAATCTGTAAGTCTCTGAGGTTTTTGAAGCCCTTCTTTAACTATTTTACCTCGTGCCTTTTTAATGAGTAGTCTAAACTAAAAGGTTGTCTCTTATGCCAGGTGCTATGAAAATGGAGGTGGTTTGGAATTTTGATGAAGCAACGCGCAACTATGCTGTGAGGGATCAGTAAGAGAAGGCTATTTAGTTGTAAAAATACCATGTAGAATGTGTCTCTGGTAGTTCTTGGTAAGGTGGAGGTCAATATCCTGAGGCTTCTTAAAAGAGTCCGTTGTGAGGTTGGGAAAACCACAATTGCAAATACAACTACATGAGCATTTTCTGGTTTGAGTACTAACAAGATGGTAACATATATATATACACACACATATATATATATATGTATGTATATGTATATATATATGATTAATATTATAGTTAAACATAGTTGGTATATGCTACAGATTTATGCCAGAATGTCTGGGTATGTTGTAGGCAGATATCTAATTTTCTATAAAGACACTGTTGTTAATAGAATTTCCGTAATGCTTCTCATATGTGGGCAGTACTAGTCAATAAGAGATCATGTGTGTGTGTGTGTATATATATATATATATATATATATATATATATATATATATATATATATATATATAATTATATTTTATTAATGGTATAATGAACTAATAAATGTAGAAAAAGAAAACAATTTACAGAAAATAGCCAGTAATAAATAATGTAAGGGTTTCTTATGCAAAAATTTCAGATACTTCATTTTCTCTAGATGACACTAATTGTTATGGCATTCCGTTCACAAATCATTCTTTTAGTATAATTGCACATTGATTACACATGAAGAATATATTTTTTACTAAGTCTTATTTGTCTTAATGTAGGTGTCTATCTTTAGTCAGAATGTAAGTTTACACAAATTTTAATTGAAAGATATCCAAACTGAATCACTGAGAGTTTATAAAGCACTCAGGTACATTTAAATCTAAAATATTTTTATAGCAAATCCCATTTGTAATGCATGTGCTTTGGTTGACAGAAACTTAATTTATTAAAAATCATCTCAGATATGTCAGTTTAGTGTTTAGTTCTCTGCCTCTTGACAGGTTAAATATCATTCTTTCTCCTTTACCTTCTATCTCTGTCTCTCTGTCTTTCTGTCTCTGTCTAGGTCTTTGTCTCTGTCTGTTTCTCTCTCTTTTGAACTTTTGGAAAGTATACATAATTATAACCATAAAAAATGAGACTTATAAAATTATTTACCAGTATCTCAGTATTATATAAAAATTGCAATATCTATTCATAGGTTTCTAGGTCCTGGGAAGCCAGTTTAATTTCATGTAAACTACCTAAAACAATATATAAGTCATAATTGTAATATAACAACTAAAATATTTTATAAAAATAAATAATATTTTAAAATAGTGATACACAATTGATAAAATGTATAGTTGTAAACATTTTGTCAGTTGTACAATTATATAAAATAGATTATATGAAAGTACAATGATTTCAATTAATTCTTATATTTAACAGAAAATGTATTAATTACATTGTATATTTTCATCAAATAGGACACATTATGGATGTACATATATTAAGAATGATATATGAAAATTAGTTATGAAAATGAATATGGAAAGAAAAAATCACTACACTAATATTTTATTAAAACAATAATATGTACACACGTTTGTGTAATATTACATCATTAAAAGCAACTGATATTTTCAATTTTTTTCTACTTGTATCTACTCTGGATGAAGAGAATTTACTGTTTCATGTTTACCTTTTATTCTCATATTTTGTTTGCATGATTACTTTTTAGACTCTATCAGTAATATCTCTCATTTGCTTACAATAGCTGTAGGCATTCTCAACAAACATATGATGTGTCTAAAGAAAATTCTGAACCAAAAGTCAAATCATTATTATTTGAGACAATTGGAAGTTTTTCAAAGTTTAATGTTTTAATTAATTTATTCTCTTATATAGCACATCCCAAGCACAGTTTTTCCTCCTTCCTTTCCTCCCAGATCCTCTCCCAACATCTCCCTTCCCATCCACTCCACCTCCATTTCCTTTCAGAAAGTGTTAGCCCTCTAAGGCCTATCTAACTAACTTGGCATATCATTTTGCAATAAGACTAGGCACCTCCCCTCATGTTAAGGTTGGAAAAGGTAATCCAGTAGAATGATAATGGTCTCTAAAGAAGGCAGAAAGAAAAAAAAAAAAAACCAAAGAAACAAACAATAAAAGCAAATACAAAACAAATCAAAACAAAAAACAGCCCCACACCCTCTGTTAAGAGTCCCACACCAAGCTACAAAACTTTATCTTATATACAGATGGCCTAGATTAGTCTCATTCAATCTCCTTTGGTTGTTTATAGAGTTTCAAATTTTAACTATCAGAAAATTGCAAAAAAAAAAAAATAGCAAAACCATATTCTAAAAACTATCAACAATAAATCTAAGCAATTTAACTATAAAATATATAATGTGTATACTATGAGAACAAAAACACACATAGATACTCTTCTGTACTCTTTTCTCTTCTGAACCAAACACCTTTATTTCTTTCAATGTTGTCACCTTTCTTATTCTGTACATTTAGTTACTCCACCCTATATACACCAGTATTTTCTCAAGTTCTGCTACAGTTCATCTTCATGATATTTGTCTGTTCAGATATCTTTACTTATTTATTTTTCAACTTTACATTTTTTATTAAATATTGTTAATTACAGGATAAATTAAAGTTTAGGAAGTGTTTACTGTTCTTGAAGTTATTAATTTCGAAATATTGTGCATGTAATTTATCTTACTAATAGCATATACTTTTATATTTTTACATCGCTTTAAGGAATAATTTGAAATTATTAAAGAAAATCTGTGCTGTTTTGGATACTAGACTTCAGGTGAAATTATAAATGTCAAAAAAATGATATCCACTTAAGAAAATAGCAACAAGTTACCTGAATATCTATGCAACAATAATGTCTGTTTTATATTCTTTTGCATAGTATAACTATGCCATTTTGACATAAATTACTGTAGAAAAAACAAAACAGAGCACAAAAATATAGGTTACTTAGCCTTTTCCAAATAAGGAAATCATACAGGTATTCAGGAGATTATATTGGTGAAAAAATAGGTAAAAATTGATGAAGTCATTAAAATTTCAAAAGTTATAAATTATACTGTAAAGCCTCGCTGGCTGCAAATTAGCCTGTGCTGTAGCCCTCTGCTAACAATCTATAGATCATTTTATTATTCATGAATTTTAGTAATTTCAGGACACCACAGGTCATCTTATGCTCATTTATTTGCTAAACACCTTGTGCTAGTATGCCTACGCTGAAAAATTGCTACTATTTACTCCCTGTGAGACAAGCAAGCAACAAAGTGCCGATTTTGGCCCCAGACAACCAGAATGCCAGACTGCACATATATCTTGCTGTCAGTGAAATAAATGAGCCCTTAAATTGGCTGCAAAGCTTTAAGAACTCAAATTTATATGTCTAGTTATCAAACAGAAAGTTCAGAGCACCTGCCAATATGAAACATAATTGTGACAAACTGTTACATTTTACCTTTAAACTTTTCAGTTTTAATACCACAGCTTCATTATAAAATAGGCTACAAAATGTCCCAGTTCAATAATACAAAACTCTAGCACCAGTACAGAGAATATGTGCATGTGTGCCTGCAGGGCTCATGTGTGTGTGTGTGTGTGTGTGTGTGTGTGTGTGTGTGTGTGTGTGTGTGTTTGTGTGTGTGTGTGTGTGTGTGATGGTGTTACTATTTTCACCTCTAATAATCCAACAATAGATCAGACGATGAATAATACATCATAAAGAGAGAGAACATCAGAAATATTTGGAGTTGAACCTCAAGTCCCAGCAGATCAGGCAACTTCACACAACTGTATAGCTTTGTTAAAAATTCCTCTCCAAATTATCAACAGAACTGAGCATAGAGATTATGTCTTATTTTACTTTTAATCATTTGAGAATTTGAGAGTTGAAAAGATATTAAATGAACTAAATACAGCACAGTGATAAAGGACCACTCTTTAAGGCTTAAAAGACTCTGAGACAGTCAGCAAGTCAGAGGCAAGGATCACCCACAGAGTTCCAGAGCTCTTATTTCTAAGAAGGATTGTAAAATATTTATATTAATAATTGCACCAATAATAGCAAACACAGTAACAACTAAATATTTAAAACCGCTTATCTATGTTGTATATTAAAGATTCCCTATGGCTTCAAATTTATTGAGGGAAAAAAAAGGTGAAGTGAAGCTACGATCTGGCATGCTTAGATGCACACTGTGGAAAATAATTTCAGTTCTACATGCCCCACATTTAAACTGTATCTATTTAACCCATTGTACTTATCTGATAATCTAAGGTAAATTAAAAAACAGGCAAGTAGTGTTCATGCCGGCTTCCTTCTTTCTCACTCTCCCACACTACTATGATAACGTATATTTCACAGTGGAATGTATTTCTCCTTCATCATACACTGATTTTTATAGACAACCATAAGCTCTAAGCACTATAGCTCTTCACTTATGTCTTCTGCCAGGATTGATATGTTGTGCACTGTGAGGAGTGCAGTCTTGCATGCACAGGATGTGGGAAACAAGGGAAGGCTGATGTACAAAGAGCTTGTTCCACTTGGTTCGCGCTTCTGCTTTCCCTTAGAAATACTCTACAGTGAGAGATGTGGCAAATTACTTACATTCCCTATCAGGCAACAGTAATTCCCACTGCATCCACCAATCTCTTTGAGGTTGTAGTCAAAGTGTTCCCTCCATAACCATGTATTTAACAAAAGAAACCAAGGATTGTATCACATCCCTCTTATGAATTCATTTCTCCATAAAATTCTCCAGGCAAAGAAACAGCTTCAATAATTCTGAAGAAAGAATCATACTTTTAAAAAAAAGTATGACACATTTACTTTGATTAAATTTTATCCAGTGCTTTCTTTCAAATATAGGGTTGAAGACGTGACAGCCAATGATTCTTCCTCTTTGAGAGAAACGTGATTTTACCGTCATATACTTTTGCTAACTTTCAACTCTCTCTCTTTTATTGTATTAATCTAAGCACTGTCTCTGCAGCTATCTTAGAAAAACATAACATTTAATATTTTACATTCTATTTTAAAATCTTTTCTTAAAATTAAATTCTGTCACATACCATCTTGAATTTAAATTTTCCAGTGTAGTCACTGCTATAAATCATTTGCTTCTACAGCTCATGATTGACTACTCAATGCTGAATAAACTGATTCATTTTTACATCAGCTTATTTTTGTCAATGAAATATGTACATTCAGGTAAAATAAAAATGATATTATTTTAAATGTACTTATGATCAGGCTTTCCTAAAATTTGCATTGATGGCCAGATACATTTTCAATGCATACAAATTTTAATTTAATTTAAATAAAACAAACATAGAGGGTTAAGGTATAATATAGTTAATAACATGCTAATATTATGTGGGGTTCAAGGTAAGCAAGCAGATGGAAAGTAGGTGAGGTAATATTAAATTACTCACTCGTTTTCCAATTTAAAAATATCTTTGCCATGACTTATCTCATGAAAGTAGTTTAGGTAATATATGAGTGAATTAGTATCACCTGACTTATATTTAAAATATCATCCTTCGTTATCCATAATAATCTAGGGTGTTTTCACATGAAATTTACAACAAATAAAGCTAAATGAACAAAGTAGTTTTGGCATCTCATGAAAAGGGTGGCTTAATTTTTTAAATTTTCATATATATATATATATATATATTTGCTGTATCATTTCTTAGCATTTAAAAGTATTGAGTGATCCTAAGGGTATATTTTACATATAATGTACACAATTTTGAAGCTCCACTACCAGAGTAAAGGGATTAAAATTTATACAGATATTACTTTATTTCATTTTTATTAAAAATATTAACTACTACAGCATGTTAATGTGTACAAGTTCCATTTGTATTAACGTGATATTGTAACTGAAATATTTTCCAAGAGCTGTGGGCCAGTTTTATATCTTCTTTGAATTAGAAAATCGTTTGATGTCAAAGTAGAATGAATTTCTGTAGCCTATGAAAACATGGATCCACCTTGTGCATTCTACACTTAATGAGATAAGCAAGTCATAGAAGAAAAACAAAGCATTTCAATTATATTTTGACCATAATACAGTTAAACCCATAAAAAAGGAGAGGGGTTTCCAGTGACATGAGGAAAGAAGAAATTAGGAATGTCTAATTAATTAACTAAAAGCTCTAGTAGCATATATAAGATTTGAAGACCTGTTACATTTTATCCTTCCTAACATAAAGTTTAAAGCCCTACAGGGTTACTTGCCCAGCATTAATATAATGATCCATGCCTAGTCTTACTGCATCTTGTTATGCCTGTTTGGTTTCTATTTCTGGGAGGCCTACTCATTTCTCATAAGAAAGGTAGGTGCAGCGGATATGGAAGAGAGGAGAGATAGAGAGGAAACTGGAAGGGTAGGGAGTATCCAGTAAGGATGTATTGCATGAGAAAAGTGAATTTTAAGAATTAAAAGTGAGTAAGACATAATTAAACACAGTATTTTTTCTGTTTACATCTGCATAAAACACGTACCTGTTAAATGGTTACTATCTGAGGTTCCTAATGTTTTAGTTTCTAGAGTTCTTTTAAAAGACAGACAATTTTCTCATATACTTTAACATAGCATTTATGCTACAGTAGGTAGCTATATATGTAGGTGTGGTGGTGTATGTGTGTCTGTACAAAATTAAATGCATTAATCTTGAAACTAAGATGATATATTAAATTATGTGTTATGCATTTATCTATTTATTTTTATTTTTTAAACTTATATGTTATATATTGATCTACTTATTTATGTATTTGTCTATGATTTCATATGCTTACTTTATTTTAGTTTGTAAATTCAGGATCATAAAATATGAATTTTCTGTTTGAAAGATTCTTTTTTGATGTTCCTCAAAGGTGAATAAGCACTTGTTTTGAGATCATACTAGATAAAAATATTTTCAATAAAAATTAAAATTGGAATTTCTCTGTTTTTATCACTGTTAATATTAAAATAGCAATGATATCACACATAAACATATATGCATATATAAACATGCATGTATTTGTGTAAATACATTCACACATATATATATATATATATATTTAAAAGTAAAATTCTTTAAAATAATAATGAATACGTTTCTCCTTTATTTTAAGAATGGAGAAAGTGGGCACTTTATAATGCTTCTATCTTAGTGCAATGATATAATTTCTTTTCTCTGCTTATGTTACATATTTCTATTTCTTCTAAAGTCTTTTTATGATAAAGGGATGTTGAAGTCTCTCAAAATCCTTTAGTGTGTTTACTGGAATTATCATGATGCTTTCATGATTCCATGTATGTGAGGCCATGTAATTAATTTTTTGCACATGATATACCTGTACTCATCTCGGCAATGATGCTTGGAAAATAAATGAAAACACAAAGACAAATTTTGAAAGTATATAACAAGCAAGACTGAAGCAATAATAAAATGTCTTCCTACTAAAAATGTTTAGGTCCAGAAAAGCTCACTCCTGAAATTTTTCACATATTTAAAAAACAAAAACTAGCAGTTCCCAAACTTTCCAAATATGGTATGAACAAAAGCTTACTTGGCAAAGCCAGTACTGTCTGGGAAGCAAGACTCCATAAGGATAATATCACACAAAGAACTGTAGAGGTAAGTCACTGAAGAACTTAGGTGTCAACTCTTAATGAAATATTTGAAATAATTAATTTGTTTCTAAACCACATCTGCTATATGTGATGATATTGTAAGCATGCATATACAAATATATCTATGATATTCTACTTTTGATTTCTTTGGATATTTGTATGCAATTTATTGATATATTATCAGTGTACTTTTATGGGCATTTTTATGATATTCTATCTGATGAACATGGAGCCATTTACTATCTTCTTGTGCCTTCCATAAATTCTTTAGGTTTTTATTTTTATTTTAGTTATTGATAGTTTATAGTGAGGTTGCTTCTTATTTTCAAATTAATGTTAATATAGTAGTCTTTTTTGCAGAGAACCTTGTACAGTTTTGTGCAGAGAAACCCTGTCTCAAAAAACAAAACAAAACAAAAAAGATATAAAAAAAAATAGATCTTGAAGCAACCATTAAAGGTTTTTTAAGGTGTTGTGAGAAAATCATGGCAGAGCAAGTGACTATGGAAGAGGATTCCCAGTCTTTTTATCACATGCCCAAAAGATGATAACATGATCATATAGGAGATTTATTTTGAGGATTTTAAGAATTGTCCACACTTATTTCCCCAGTGTTTATTCTAATATTCAATACCATCAATAGTGAATGAAGACTTCCCTTTCCTTACATTCTTACTAGTATTTGTTTTCACTTGTTTTATTGATCTTAGCCATTCACACTAAAGTATTATGTAATCACAAATTTTTTATTTTTATTTGCATTTTCTTAATTGCTGAGGATGAGCACATTTTGCGATATTTTATTTGTTTTATTGAAAACCATCAGTTTAGAACTCTGTCTAGCCCATTTTTACAATGTGTCATTTATTTCACTGACTTCCATTTTTAAGTTCTTTATAGAGACTGAATATTTACCCTCTGTTATATGTATAGCTGGGAAATATCTTTCACTCTGAGTGATTTCTTCTAAATTTTTCCTAAGAGTGTATAAATATCTTAATGTGTTGAGGTCCCACTTATCAGCAGTTGAACTTGGTTCCTACGAAAGTGAAACCCTATCTCAAAACTCCTTTTCTAACCATATATCATAAAGCACTACCTACCTGAAATTCTAGCAGTTTCAGGACTCAGATAGAGGTTTTTGATCCATTTGGAGATAGTTTTTATGCAAAGTGACATATATAGGCCTGATTATATTCTTCTTCCTCTTTGGACATAAGTTTTCCTAGCACCATTTGTTGAAGATGCCATCTTTTCCCAATATATCTTTTTGATCCTTTTATCTACTATCAGATACATACTTTAGTGATACATTACTTTTGTTCAAGTATTCCATTTTCCTCTAGTCTACATATCTGTCTGTGCACTAATATGATATTAATTTTATTATTTTGGTTCTGTAGCATGTATTGGAAGCTGGAATGCCAATTGTAAAATAAAGTTGCTCATTTTACTGAATACTCTTTGTCCACCCTGGGTCATCTGGACTGATGATGGTCTCCTTATGAGCTATAGATTAACTAAGTAATACCCAGGTATCAAACGTAAGAAACCCCTTTCCATTTGTTGATTATGATAGTTCAAGTGACTTCCAGAACAATATATGCTGCTGATGTTTCCCTTGCTTGTCTCCTAGAGGTTGGAGGTAAGTCTATATTGCCAAATATTTTTTTTTATCAAAGTGTTGATGCACTTTCGATAAGTGACTCAAAGAATATGGATTTTAAGCAAAATTCTCTTCCATGTAGACTAGTTTATATAGTATTTGTAGATTCTAGAAAAGCTGCTCTACTGCCAAGGAGGGGAAAGTCAACAGTCTTTCTAAGCTATTATAGCTACAAACCACAATGATCATCATAGCAAAATAAGCATAAAGTACATTTTAGGTACTCATATCATGGAGGTAATCTATAGCTGTCTATTTATATTTAAGGACCCCACAGCAGGAGTGAAATTATGTGAGGTACTGGAAACCCAGCTAAGTTCCTGGAGGGTACTAAACTCAAAGGAGCTCCTACTTCCAAATTACAAAGTTATCATAATTCTGAACCCTGGACATGATTATTCTACACTCATATATACGTGTAGTTCTCATCTCTCCTCAAAGAAGCTTCTATTTTTATCAGACAGAGACTTTGCAGAGAACTATAACTGGTCAAAATACAGAGAACAACTAATAGTGGGCTGCCACCTATGGTGTAATTTCTGCAGAAAAATTATGGGAACATTTACATAAGAGGAGGCAAAATGATTGTAAGAACCAGAGAACCAGAAATTTTCTATGAGTTGTGTCTCCTGGAAATGACAAAGGCACTTCATCAATGTGTGTATGTATAGCAGTAACAATTAAAGAAAAAAGGTCATGAATTTTAAAAGGTGTGGGGATTACTTGGAAAGAGTGGGAGGGCAGAAATCAAAGAAGAAATGAGACAATTATGTTTCATTTCAAGATGATAAAATAAATAAGATTTTATTGTTGTTGCTTTTTTCTGATGAAAGAAGCATTATATATCTAAGAACACACTGGCTGTCCCTTGAAAGACAGTCATGAGTAGAAATGGTGGTGAAAGGTATGTGAACAATGTTTTAATATTTCAGAAAAAAAATCTATGTTAGCCTGTCTTGTATGAGTACATTAGTGAAAAACAAATTAAGAAAATGTAACTCTTTCCAAAAAAGGTATTGCCCATTTAAGCGAAGTTAATGTTTGTTGTTTATAGAGATCATGTATAGACCTATAATAATTTGACTGCCATGTGTGTTTTGGAGAGAAAGAAGAACCTTGTATCTAATTTCTTAAATGTACTTGGATCAAACCTTCATTTGTCAATACCTGCAGCTTCCAACTTTAATTATGTGCCAGTCAATCACCTGCTACTTGCTTACTTTAGTCCAGTGGCTTATGCAAAGTTCCAACCTTCTGGGTGCTAATCTATCAGTGGGAACAGTTCCCACCATAATTTTCTCACTCTTGATCATGACTCACTCATATGACCTAGTGAAACAAATTGAAATGTTCTTATAGCATTGATCTGGCTTCTGGGCCTTTGTAAATCTTACTTCTCTAATTAGCCTCTAAAAGAAAATTGTAATATACAGAACAAGAGGAAAAAATTATCAGTTTCAGGACCCACGGGGATTTATAACTGCCAATAGGGGGCATTGAGCTTAAAAAGTGATTGTCTATATTAAAATAAATTGCTGTGTGACAATCTAGTACCTGGCATTTTACAGTTCGGTGCATAAGAAATGATAAATACACTGAAATTGACAAATCATTAAATTTATGTTACAATGCTGAACATTTCAGGACTTCAGAAACCTATAAGTACAATTATATTACCTATTCTAACCTAAACTCATTTATCCTTATTCAACAGGTTTTCAAACTGTCTTAATTATCTAGAAAATACTCTTAACTAAAATATTTTTGTATTAAATAATGTACATCAAGTGACTTTCGCTCTACCTCTGGGATTCAATTATTTCTTCCTTTATCTACTTAATAATAAGTAAATTATTTTAAATGTATATACCATAATATCAATATTGTAAAATATATGAAAATAAGGTATGTATCAGTTAATACAATTTGTTTTGTGATTAATTATACCACAATTTTGAATTATGTTTACATGTTTTTTTTTCATTTATCCAAATAAAAAGTTCATGGGTGCAGCAGTAACCAACTCCTAATTTTTGTAGGGATAGGATGAATGTACCACTATTTTCCTTTTTAGATAGCTATGTAAATATGGATGACCATGATCTCACAGAGATACTCCTTCACCTGAGTACTGGAATTAAGCACATGGGCCATTTTACAGAGGAGTGATGCAATTTTATTTAAAATGTCTAGAGCACGGTTGTAGAGAGCCACTGTTTATCATATACTTCATGTATATGTACCTTGTTCCCATGTAGATGTACATTCTCCAAAAGAATTCCATTCATGCCCCTTTTTGTTTTTGTTTTTGTTTTTTTTGTTTTTGTTTTTTTTTTGTTTTGTTTTTTTGTCTCTTCTGCCAATGGTTAACATGCTCGGCACTACATCTACCAAGATAGAAGGGGCTCCATCCTAGAAATGAGAGAAATATAACAAGCAGTAAGCAAAACAGGTCAAATTGTCTCTGTCTGAGGATTTGATTGTCTTGGAAGGAAAGACTCAAGATAGGAATATGTTAAAGATACTGGAGAGAAATAAATTTCAAACTCTACATAAGACTTTAGATACTGAAAATATTTTCATTGAAAGGAAATTAAAATTAAAAATTAAGGTTGAGGTGTTAAGAAAACTTAGGCCACATAATTATATTAATAGGAAATATTTTAAACAAAGAACAAAGCCTCCATTAAGTCCCTCAGATACAGATATTGTTAAGTGGTTCTTAATCACATTTATAGCATGGATTCAGAAATAACAATTTAAATAAATAGGTAAAATCAGGCTTACCAAAATATATTAAAGGTGATAGGGATTTTATTTATATGAAAAATTGAATATCAAAGATAATAAATAAATTTGGTTATTCTTATTTATATTTTCTTATTTATTTATTTATTTATTTATTTATTCACTTTATATTCTGTTTGTAGTCCCATATTTCTTCACTTCTCAGTCCTGCCCTGCCTACCTCTTCCCCACCCCTCCCCTATAACTCAGAAAAGGGAGCCCCATTACTATCCACCCTAGCTTCAGTCATGTGAAGACTGAATATGTCCTCTTCACCTGTGGCCTGCCAAGTCAGTCCTACCAGGGGAAATAAATTGAAAATCCACCAAGAGATTCCATGTCAGAGGATGGCCCCAGATCCATTTAGTAAAGGACACACATGAGGCCTGACCTTCCCATCAGCTACATCTGTGTAGGGGACATAGGTTCAGTCCAGGCAAGGTCCTTACTTGGTGCTTCAGTCTCATCAGGCCACTCTGGGCCCTAGTTATTTGGCTTTGGTGATCTTCTTGTGACTCTCTTATCGCTTCAAGGTCCATTTCTCCTTCCCCCCACTTTTTGACAAGGCTTCCAGCCTCTCTCCCAATATTTGGCTGTGAGTCTCAGCATTTATTTTAAGGCATTGCAGAGTGGAGCCTCTTAGAGGATAACTCTAATTGACTGCTGCCTGCAGCATAGGAAGAGTATCTTTAATAGTGTCAGAGATGGGTTCTCTGCTATGGGACAGGTCTTAGGTTAGGCCAGGCATTGGTTGGACCTTCTTCCCTCAATCTATGTTCTGTATGCTCTGTCTTTGTTCCTGCACATCTTGTAGGCAGGGTGAATTTTGAGTCAAAGTTTTTGTGGGTGGTTTGTGTTCCCCTCCCTCTACTAGGGGACTTATCTAGTTAGAGGGTATCTTCTTCAGTCTCTATGGTCCCTGGTACTATAGTCTCTGCTACAGACCCTCTCATATTTTTTATAACAGAATTTCCTCGTTTTTAGTTTTTTATGTCTTGATGGAATGTCACAGTAATTGAGTAATTTAAGGTGATTTTAAAGAAGTCTATTCTGTCCATACTCTAATTGCGTACAAGTCAGAGCTGATAGCAGGAGTTAGGGGCTTGCTTAATGGTCGTCTTTTTTAAAATCACAAACTTTAGTACTATGGTACTTATAAAAGAACAATTTGGTTCTTTGACTTGTGAAAGTAAAAGCTCATATCCTTTTATTTAGTGACAAGTGGTGTAACAAGTGGTTCATCACATTTGATCTGCTGAGCTATAAAGAGGGAAACTTCAATGTGAACATCACACAGAACCCTCGCCATTCAGTCTTTTGTTCCATGTGGCTACTGCTTTGAGCTCTTAAAAAGCATTTCCTTCACTTCACTTTCTGAAGTTGGTTTCTTTCTGAAAATGGTTTCTCACTGTCCAAGAATTTTGCAACTACTCTAAATTAGGTGACAGCTTAACTGATTTTCTTTGAAAATATGATTTTGCTTTTATTTTTCTTATGTTGGCTATCAGGACTAAAATAGTAACACAGTATACTCTGAAAAAACCACAAAAATAGAAAACATGGACTATTCATTATACAACCAACAATTCTATTTTAATCTAAAATTGCATATAACTATACAAAATGTACATTATGATTTATACATATGAACACATAAATAGGAAATGCACTACTAAATATTTCACATTTCATACATTTATTGTTCTACTTTTATTTTGATGTTTATTATGTTTGTCTTGTCCTTATTTTTCTATTTCTTATAATGATGTGTGTGACTAAATTTTTATTTAATGATTTATTTGTATACCTTTACAAGTATTAAATTCAGTTATTAACTGTATTTAATACTTGTAAAGGTATTCACACTGAGATACTAATTCTTTGCAAGTATAAAAATTTTACTTGCCTTTACACCTCTTTAGTGTCTTCGATTCCACTGATCAACCAGCCTGTTGCTGTGCCAGTACCATGATGTTTTAATTACTGTTGCTTTATAATACAGCTTGAGATCAGGTATGGAGATTCCTCTGGAGGATCTTTTATTGTACAAGATGAAACAACTACATTCAATCCAATGATTTACTTATCTATAACAATATTTGGAGCACCATACAGATATATGTTGAAACCTTTTGCACTTTTGAAGCACCATGTGGATATATTTTTAAAAGTTTTGCAGTTTTGAGGATAGTTTAGTTCAACTGGAATTAGTAAACTAACATTTTACCTTATAAAACTTCATTAGGATATATTTTACAGAAGACATTCTTCATTACTTTCTCATACCATATTTTCTGTGCTGTTTGTAAGTATAGAGAAATTCTCTTCATTAGGAAAAGACACACATCAGACAGAAGAGACAGACAGACCACAGACAGCAGAGATAGATAAGAAATATAAGAAGAAAAGTGGAGTTGTGGAGAATAATATCATAATTTTGACCCACTGTGAGATAAAATTTTAAAAATATAAAATATAGATATATCTAACAAATAATGGCTCAGAATATACATTCCACTCCCAAAGGAGAGTTCCAACATGGTAAATTTTAAGTAACAATATTAAAATATTATTACTACTTTAACCTGTACTAATGAAACCAAATCCATAGGAAATTAAAATTTTAATAAACTTGTATCAAAATGACTGAATTTTGAAAGCCAGACTGTTCTGTCTTGACTGCCCCTCCTGCTGTGTCTGGATGCTGATATGAAGAAGGGTTCCTTCTTACAAGTGGCCTATCATTTCCTTTGTTATAGTTGAATGTAGTAGTACATGGACATTCCAGAGGATTAAATTCTTTTCAAAATTATTATTGTTATTATTTTTATTGATTTTAAATAATGTCAAAAGCAATCACTGATAAAACTCTAAATGTGTAGCTTTTACCATAATTCTAAAATAGAAAATATATGCTTTTATTTTTTGTAAACATTATCAAAAGATTTTGATGTTCTTTTTTTTCATAAGACACATTTCTTACTTTTTTACCGAGAGGAAAACTGTACATATATCTTCTTTTTCCTTTCAGATTTCAAGGTTTGATAATATTATTCCTTGTTTTTGCACATTTTGCATTACAGAAGTTTTTCAGACTCAATGATGAGCGGAAATAAATGATACAGCAGTGCTTGCCCCCTCATATAGTTTTTTTCCTGAGACAGGTTTTCTCTGTATACCTTTGACTTGGCTTGACCTATACCACTATGGCTTGAACTCACAGAGGTCCACCAGCCTTTGCCTTCCTGGGTACAGGATTAAAGGCATGTGCCACCTCACCTGGCTCCCCTTGTATGGTTCTTCCTACTTTTGGATAATTCTCTTAAAAATTGTCTTCAAATTATTCTTAACATACTTGAGTCGTGGTTGATACAGAAAATCTTTACCAAATTATGCTACTTTACCTCCAACATTTACTGTATTTCTTGATGTAATATATTTTCAAAAAAGTTGTTGAAGTAATTCACATATGCAATATGGCTGAATGAATGAACAAAATGGTGATGTGACATGTTTTTTATACCTACATAATTCAAGCAGGCTTGTCATTTAAATATTCAATTTAAGACTATATCTAGCAGCTTAATGAGAATTTTTTTCTTTTATATTTTCCTTTTTACATACAATCTTTCTTTTCTGTTGAAAAGCTCATCTTTATTATTTTTAAGACTGCCTGTTACTGATACAGTGTTTTGATAAATGAAGCAGCCATACATAAGTGGTATGCAGCAATTTAATGTATTTCACATCAAAATATGTGTGCGGTTATATTTTACAGTGTTATATGTTTAAAAAATTTCTTAATTATCATTTAGTCAAAGTGGACAATGAGAAAAATTACATCATATGAATTAAAGTTACCAGCCTGAGTTTAATAGAAAGGTGATTACTTCATGAATAATTCTTTAGATGCAATTGAAAATGATACTATGAAAAATTGTATTTATTCTCTTTAAGTTCTAAATATTGGTTGGTTGGTTGATTGATTGATTGATTGATTGATTGATTGAAGTAGGGTGCCTTTTCACGCTACACTACAGCCAATATATGGAAATCTGCACCTACTCTTAGAAGTCAGTTCTGCTACTCTAATAGTTAGCTTTGTTTTTTTCTACAGCTTCACTGCTTACTCCTGGTTATCTGGCCTATAAACTTTTGGTCATTTCTATGATCTCTCTCAATTTTATCTTCTTAGGAATGCCTAACTTACAGCTGTATGTAAGCATATCTGACTTTCTGCATGGTTTGCAAGTATTAAATTAAGGTCATCAGTCTTGTATGGCTAGCAATTTAATGGGGTCAGTCAATTTAGTAGATTAATTTATCCTATGTTTATATAAACCACTTACAATGTGAAAAAATATCAATGGGAAATACATCCCTCATCATCATTTTACAGAAATTATATAACATAATGGGGATTGTTGTTATTACCTTTAATATTTTCACCAGTAAAAAAAGAAAACTGTGAATAACATTAAAATATTTAAAAGTCAAATGCTGCATTCAATTTGAAAAACAGTATAAAATGACAATATGATACAACAGATATTTTCATATACTATCCCTGTTTCACCCTAATAGGCACTCTGAGATTTTCATAGTTTTTAGTGTATTGTTATCAACATTAAAGTTACAATTTATACCATTCTCAAATACTATACACTTGATTAGAAAGCACATTTCATTATTTTATTTGCATAAGTGGTACATTATTTTTAACATCGATTAAACATTGTAACATCATCCAGCACAATATTTTTAAAAATGAAAATATTATTCAAGTACTTAAAAACCTGAAAAAGAGTTTGCTGTTATTGATGCAGAACATACTTCTATTTTTAGTATTTTACTGTGTTGAGTATGTGTATACAATAAAAATAAAGTAATGGGTAAATGTAGATTTATTATGTATAAAATGCTTATAAATCATATATATGCACACATATATATACATATATATGTAAATATGTTCACAAAGTTACTAACTGTGCTGTAAACATTTGAAAAATTAAACCTGTTTTAGAATATTGAGGTGGCATTGTACAGAATTTAAAATTCATTTTGTTCTGGAAACATTAAGCTTGTTTTTCTATTTGTACAAAAGGATAATTATTCCATGTCTTATCTATATTGCTTTGATTATAGAAACTGATGAAGTATTATCCAATTTAACATTTTACAGCATATGCCTTAGAGTTGTTCATTGCAAATTTATACAAACATTTCAAATATTTCAGTTAATTTATTAGGATTTGTAGAGTTACTCATAAACACAGTACATTTCTTTCTTTTTTTTTTTAACTCTTATTTACTTTAATTTTTTAGTTTCATTTTTAATATGGATTTATTCATAATACATCTCAATTGTTATCCCATCCCTTGTATCCTCCCATTCCTCCCCGCCTCCGGTTTTCCCCCTAGTCTCCTCCCCTATGACTGTGACTGGAGGGGACCTCCTCCCCTTGTATATGCTCACAGGGTATCAAGTCTCTTCTTGGTAGCCTGCTATCCTTCCTCTGAGTGCTGCCAGGCCCAGGAAAGTGGGACAGAGGGGAAGACTTCCTACTGGAATTCTAGGTGAGAGAAGCAAGGGAGAATGGAGAAATAGAAGAATCCAGAGGGTCCTAGAAACCTTCAAGTAGAACATTACAACAGATAGATCAGGGCCTAGGGGTCCTGCTCAAACTATGGCAACAGCCAAAGACAATACACACGGTAAACTTCGAACCCCTACCCAGATCTAGCCAATGGACTGGATGTTCTCCACAGTTGAGTGGAGAGTGGGGACTGAATTTCACACAAACTCTGGTGCCCCATATTTGACCACAGTACGTTTCTTAAAAGTTATACTCTACTTGCTGTCCTTCCTCTGAGTGCCACCAGGTCTCCCCCTCCAGGGGACATGGTCAAATGTGAGGCACCAGAGTACGTGAGAAAGTCGTATCACACTCTCCACTCAACTGTGGAGAAAAGACTTGATACCCTATGAGAATATATAGGGGGACATAATCCCCCTCAGGAACAGTCATAGGGGAGGGGAATAATGGGAAAAGGGGGGGGGGGGGAGGAATGGGAGGATACAAGGGATGGGATAAACATTGAGATGTAACAAGAATAAATTAATAAAAAAAAAAAAAGAAAAAAAAGTTATACTCTAACCTATTTTCCTAAAGAATTTATTTTCATATAAAATTATAAGCCACAGGTTTATGCACAAGGTAAAGAGCTAAGGTATGTGTTTGTGTGTATCTCTTTATGTTTGTTTGTGTGTGTGTGTGTGTGTGTGTATTTGTACCTAACAAGAATTAGAGTTATCTAAGAAGAGGATATTTCAATTTAGAAAATGTCTTTACAAGAGCAGTGTGTACGTGAGCCTGTAGGATATTTTCTTTATTGGTTATTTATATGGGAAGACTAGACAATCTGTGGATGGAGATGTCCCTAATTAGGTGGTTTTTAGTTACAGAAGAAAGCAGGGTGAGCAAGCCATGAAGAGCAAGTCTGTAAGCAACATTTTTCACTTCCTCTGTTTTAGTTCCGTAACAGAGATAAGTATCAGAATACTAACTTCAGCCTATATTTCCACCAGAAACCTCCTTCCTGCATACACTCAGAATATATGAAAAAATACAAATACATATTCACCCAGCTTTCAGTAAGAAACATGAATCAGAGAATACCAATTTCATTCTGACTGTAGTAAAAAATATTTTGAAACATTCACCCATCACTAGCAATGAAGATTTCAATGTGTCTGCTCTCTGTTACATGTTATTTATATTTAATAACATAAACATAAAGTTGTATTTCTCAATATCAATAAAAAATAGAAAAAATCAATTTCTCTATGTATTCACAAGCTTGTATAATTAGAATGTTATTATTAGAGAATAATATTGTATAGCAAGTGGTTTTAATTTCCCATTTATATTTTAATGTTCAGTCTTCTGCAGTGCTAAGTAGCATTTGTTGCTGAAATTATACACGACGTCATCACTGATAAATGTTTAGAAAACCCTAAGAAATAAGCAAACAGGCTAAGTAGATTTATGTAGGCCATTTGAAAATCACCTATACACCTACTTTGGAAAAATACCAGATTTTTATAAAACATACAAGAGATGATAAACAATTTTATGAACAAACTGGTATAAAGTATATGTCATAATGTAACTATTTAAATGGAGTAAAGAATAATATAAAACAATTCCAGATAAATACAATACTATTGGCATTTGCTTTAATAGAATATATTTAATTTATTAGTCTGTATAGTAGAATTTAAAAAAACTCATTTCTAGGTAAAGCATACTCATTAAACTTCATAAACAGTTTTAAATTTTAATAATTTAGTGGGTTAATTTTCCTATAAGAATATAGACATAATGTGATTATACTAATGGTGTGGGTGACATTTAACATTTCTTTAATTGTGGTGATATTCTGTCAAACTTAGGTTTCCAATTACTTACACATTAAATTTATTATATTGGATGCATTGCCATCGAATGAACTTATCCATATTTATAAAAATTTCAAATGAGGATTTTCAGAACAATAGTTCCTAGAAATGAGATTGTGTTAGTACAAGAAATTCATAATAGCAAGTGAGTCTCTGCAGGATTTAACATTTAGTGTCTTCAGAGAATGAATTGAAAGCATTAGATCTTTTATCAAGTTATAAGCTCAAGGGAATACCTTGCATTATGAGAAAATGTTTTGTAATTTGTTATTCATTATAAAAAAAATTAAAAATAAATAGATTCAAGAAAGACATTAATTACATAAGCAGTTTCCCATTGTTTCGGATTTGCTTACCATGGTTTCATTAACATGATTTTAATGACTGTGTAGATGATATTAAGTTTTAAACATACTATCCTAACACTGCCACTTGCTGATTATTGGAAGAATTCTGGGGAACTTAAGGAAATACATAAATCATTCAGGTATCACTTATGTTAATATATTATTTTTAATTAATATATGGATGCTGTAGTTTTTTTACTCCAACCATGGCTATAAAACATCTGTAAATTTATGGAAAATGAAACATAGAAATCAGATACTTAAACTATTAATATTTGAAATAATACTCAATTACTTAAGTGTATTGAGATTTAAGAATTAAAATGTATTTGTAAATTTTATCATGAAAAATATAAAGTTCAGTAGAATTTTAGTGTAATAAAAACTCCTTCACCCTGAAGCCCATGAGTATTTCTTCTGAGGATATGACTCAAAACTTTCTTTTATGGTATAGCTAATGTTTCTTATATTCATTACATTGAGCAGGCAGATCATTGTAAGTATTAAAACTTTTGCTGTTTTAATTTTCTCTAGAACCTTTAATAATTTGCTTTATTAATGATTTTCCATCAAGTAATAAATATGATGGGAAGATGACAACAGGCTTTCATATCTTAATATTAACTGTTCAAAAGTAGAGTTTTGATTTAATTGCCAATTACCGCAGAGTCAAAAATCTATGCTTGTAAATCTGTTACCTGACAGTTGCGGTTCTACTCTCGTTGAACTTAGCTAGTCATTCTACCACAGAACCATTATAAGTGGTAGTTTTCTTTTAACTTAGCCACCTCCATCTTGTCCTTCTTGACCTCCACCCCGGCATTAAATAACCATTTATCCAACCTGTCAGTACCATGAAAAATGCCCCCGGAGTGCACTATGATTGAATGCGAATATTCTGCAGTGGAAAAATCCCTTAGGCAATGTTAACTGAGACACAAGAAGTTCTGACCCTTAAATTTAAGTGTAGCTGCCTGCCCGTTAGTCTAGAAGGCCTAAGCAGAGAAAGGGTGTCCCTCCTTTGCACAGGTAGAGACACACCCACAGGATATGCCAACAAGCAAAGATATAGTGTTGTGTACAAGTTGGAAAATAAAAAGAAAACAGAACTGCAAACTTAATGCTACATTTAAAATAAATGAAAGATTTAATAATATACAGAATTTTGAGTTGTTTTATGGAAAAAATAAGCACAATAACTTTCACAAACTTTTATATTTTGAAATATTACTGCCTATAGACAATTAAGCTTCTTTTCCTGTCTCCTTGTGTCTTACATTTTCTGTTTAATCACAGCTTCATTGGCATCTCTCTCTCTCTCTTTCTCTCTCTCTCTCTCTCTCTTTCTCTCTCTCTCTCCTCTCTCTCTCTCTCTCTCTCTCTCTCTCTCTCTCTCTCTGTGGGGGGGGGAGGTGTATGTGTGTTAATTTTTTGATGTGCTGTATTCATGCAGAATATATATGAAAGAATTATTAACTTCAAGATGAACAGCATTTATTTGAGTAGGATTTTAATAGATAAAACTAACAATTCATTTAAAGAATCTATTTGTGATAGTTACATACTTTTCTTTATAAGATACACTGGGCTCTCTTAGAAAATAAGTCTGGTAGGAAATAAACTTGTATGTATTTGACTCAATTCTTGCACAGTTATGTTTAAGGCAAAACTTCTATATGTGAAATTATATTTAATATTAACAATAGTAAATACCAGAACAAATCATGGAATGTATATGCTATATATTGTATTTTTAGTAGCTTCAGTTAATGAAAGAATGGGAAAATTCTGTCAAAATTCTTTTGATACTAATAATATTAAATATAACATAGATAATAAAGATCTAACATTGTAAATGATTTTATATGTAATTTTTTGACAAGCAGACTTTTACAAATTTTAGAATGTAAAACTAAGAACTTCTAAATAGTGTAATTTATAAATATGTAATAAACAGCTCACTCTGTGTAATATTACTTTTGTAAATGCTTTCAGACCTGATTATTTATTATTGCATAGCTAACCAGTGTGCTCCTTCCTAAAGAAGACTACATTATCTTGTACTCAGCATTCCTTAGTTCTATGTATCTCTTTTTATATGGCTGGGGTTTTTTTTTTGTCCATATTAGCATGTCTGATGTCATTGTCCTTATTACATTCAAATGTTCACATTCACGCAGTCATGTTGATGAGATTTTATGTGTATAATTTATCACATTCCCAGGATAAAGAATATCACATCAAACTCTAGGGAGGTTGTACATATGTATTTAAAAATGTAGGTGTGTTGTATAAAAAAAAATTGATAAAGAAAAAGGCCATGGGGAAGGATAGCAGGCTACCAAGAAGAGAATTGATACCCTATGAGCATATACAGGGGGAGGAAATCCCCCTCAGTCACAGTCAGAGGGGAGGGGAATAAGGGGAAAATGGGAGGGAGGAAGGAATGGGAGGATACAAGGGAGGGGATAACCATTGAGATGTAATATGAATAAATTAATAAAATTTAAAAAAGAAACTTTCATGAACTATAAAAAAAGAAGTTACCAGTGTGATAATGTTTCTGCATATTCTACAATAAAATATATAATCATATTTAAAAAAAAAGAAAAAGGCCATGAGTTTGAAAAAAACAGTGATTTTGGGAGGGTGTGGAAGGAGAAAAAGCAAAGGAGGAGATTGTGTAATTATATCATAACCAAAATGTAAAGGAAATAATACAATATTTTACTAAAGATATAATTCAGCTTATTAGCTGAAACTTTAATACCAGTGCATGGGGACAGAAGCAGGGAAGTCTCTGTGAGTTGGAGGCCAGGCTGGTATACATAGTGAGTTCCAGGTAGCCAAGGATACATAGTAAGTCGTTATCTGAAAACAATGTCAAAACCAAAAGTTAAAAAGCCTCGAACTAAACAAATAAACAACAACACTAATTCAAAGAACTTGTGATCAAAATTAACTTTCCCAAGTAGTAATTTTATGTGTGTGAATTGCATTTATAAGTTTCAGTTTCTTCTCAAGAAAATTCCTCTAAAATAAGGAACCAGACAAAGCTGCCCACTTTCTCCACATCTATCAATATACTTCTCGAAGTTCTAGCCAGAGCAATAAGACAACTAAAGGAGATCAAGGGGATCCAAATAGGAAAGGAAGAAGTCAAATTATCCCTATTCACAGATGATAAGATAATGTACATAATAACTGAGCCTCAAAATTCCACCAAAGAACTCTCATAGCTGATAAACACCTTCAGCAAAGTGGCTGGACTCAAAATCAACTCAAAAAAGTCATTAGCTTTCCTGTATACAAATGACAAACGTGCTGAGAAAGAAATTAGGAAAACTACACCCTTCATGATACCAACAAACAATATAAAATATCTAGGAGTAACTCTTACCAAGCAAGTGAAAGAGTTGTTTGAAAAAAAAACTTCAATTCTCTGAAGAAGGAGATTGAACATGTTATCCCTTGTTCGTGGATCAGGAGAATTAACACAGTAAAATTGGCCATCTTACCAAAAGCAATTTACAAATTCAGTGCAATCCCTATTAAAATATCTACACAATTTTTTAAAGCCATTGAAAGATCATTCTCAATTTCATATGAAAAAAAAAAAAAACAAATAAAGAATAGCTAAAACAATCCTATACAATAAAAGATCCTGCGAGGAATCTCCTTACCAGATCTCATGCTGTACTATAGAGCAACAGTAATTAAAACAGCATGGCACTGGCATAGAAATAGGATGATTCACCAAGGAAATTGAATCGAAGACCCAGACATAAGAAAGAATGAGGAAATAGAAGGATACAGAGGGTCCTAAACACCCACAAGACCATTAAGGCTGGAGGATCTAGACCCAGGCGCGACAGCTCAAACTACTGTACCACACAGGTACAATGCATGCAGTAAACTTAGAACACCTATCCAGATCTAGCCAATGGATACCACATTCTCCACAATTGTGTAAAGGGCAGGGACTGATTCAGACATGAACTTTGGTGTCCCATATTTAACCACTTTGCCTTGGTGGGGAGACCTGGTGACACTCAGAGGAAGAGTAAGCGGGCTACCAGGAAGAGACCTGATAGGCTGTGATCTTACAGTGGGGTACAAAGTCCCCATCTGTCACAGACCTAGGGGAGAGGAATAAGGTGAAAGAGGGAGGGAGGGGGAACAGGAAGATAAAGTGAGGGGATAATAAATTAGATGTAACCTGAGTAAATTACTTAAATAACAAATTTTTTATAGTCAGTTTCTTATAGACAACAATAAATACAAGTTTTCTTGCTATTTTGGAGAATAAATGTGTTAATTAATACTTAATGCATAATTTACATGGAATTGTTAATTAATTATATTAGAAATTATCAATATAGTTCAGTAATTGACAATCTAATACAAGATGAGAAGTTTCACAATCATTAAAATGCAATGCAGTTTTCAAATGATATATTCAAACATGATTATAAAATTTCACATGTGTTCCCTTGAGAAGTAAATGATGTAAACAAACAAACAAAAATAAACTTAACGTTGACTGGAATCATTGTCACCCGCAGTAACAAGATGCAGAACCATATTGAGGTGTTTACCGCCCAAGTAGAGCTGTGAATCTCAAAGATTGGAGCCTAAAAATG
Source organism: Acomys russatus (assembly GCF_903995435.1). Lineage (NCBI taxonomy): Eukaryota > Metazoa > Chordata > Mammalia > Rodentia > Muridae > Acomys > Acomys russatus. The sequence goes on along the minus strand of NC_067154.1, from coordinate 31,420,960 downwards.
AGGTGGACTGAAGTCACGTGCTGCAGCCATTTTTATTCTAGGTATTAGACAATAGATAATTTATGCTTTGATGGTTAGGAAGCATAACATGAGTAAAATGTATCATCACTGGGCAAGCCATATTTGGCAGAGGAAAAGCTGCAGGTGATAAATCTATAGATCCATATAAACAAATAAGAATACCCAGTGTTAATGAATACTATAAAGAAAACTCACTCCTGTCCTCTGCACCTGGGTGAGGCACAAAAGTACATTCCAAGAACAATTCTGTGTTTAAGAAACTAAGATCACAAGATTCTTGCCATGCTTTCTTAGAGTTTACTCACAAGTGCTACAAATTGACCTCACAGGACTCCATTCTTGTATTGTGTTCTGACAAAAGGAATTTGAGGACACATTGGATTTAAGCTGCTAAATTTTTTGCTGTTATTATTTGTTTGTTTTTTTAACCTTTAAAAAATTAATAAATTAACTTTATATCCTGACCACAGTTTTCCTCCTTCATCTCCTCCTCTCTGAGTACTTTCTGCCACCTCACGCCCCATCCTTTCAGAAAGCAGAGGCATCCCATGAGTGTCAACCAGTCTTGGCTTATCAAGTTGCAGTAAGAGTAGGCTTATCTTCTCTGATTGAGGCTATACATGGCATCAGCCAATTAGGGAAAAGGATTCCAAAAGCAGGCAACAAAATCAGAGAAGGTCCTGTTCCTGCTTTTAGGAGTTCCATATGAAGACCAAGATGCACAGCTGTTAAGTATGTGCAAAGTGCCTACCTCACAAATATGTCTGTTGGTCAGAAGGCTAAAGATAATGCTCCAACATTATAGAGAGTTTTGAGTGACCATTCAGGCAGTAAGTTGTCTCTGTCATTTTTTCATTTTTGAAGCTAACCTGTTCTTATGGTTCACTCAGGGGGTTGAAGGCCAGATAGTTTAGTCTTACAATTAAGCTTAGTTGGTTAGGAGTTAAGATGTTTTTAGATCTAGCTAAACATTTAAGTTAATAGAGATGAGACATGATAGATACAGATTTTCATTCAGAATTTTAGACTCAACAAGAGAGGAAAGATGTTTACTTCAAGTTTGCCAAATACAAAGGTCAAATCACTATGAATGTAATATTTACGTAATTCCTGATTGTTTCATGATTTTTCCTGCTGTACGTAGTTTATTTTATTTATGTGTAATAATATAAATGAACATGATAAGAAAAGAAATATAATAGAAAACAATTTGCACAAAAATGTATTAGTATGTGTTGGTTAGATGGGAGAGAAAAAGAAGTTGAGCAGCCCCAGCATTAGGCAGAGAGACGGAGCTAGAGATTCAAGGGTGAAGAGGAACAGACTGTTGGGAGTGGTGATCCCTGCTACCTGAGACAATGGGGAGGGCCCAGGTTGAGCAACTTCTGAGAGCCACGTCTGAATCACTGGCTCTGCAGTGGAAAGAATTGGTGTTGAAATCAGTGGGCATATTACCACCAGGGAACATGAGGACATGCCTGGTCAGGACAGCCATCAGGGACCACAACTGGCCACACCCCTTACTAGATGGAGTCCTCTGAAGAACTTGCCCCATCTCTCACCATGAACAGAACTCCAGGTAGTGGGCCCTGAATGTCTATAAGGCAGTACACTGGAGCTGACCCTGATTAGAAAGGTTTGAGTCAGCCAGGCCTTAGGGTATGTTTATGGGAGAGATGACCTCAACACTCTTCTGTGGTAGGGTGACTCGAGTGCAGAGGTGATAATGCATCACCTTCACTCCTTTGCCAGTCAGGAAATCTGCCCACTATGTTATGAGCTCGGGAGGGCTATCCCTGTCCCTCACCAGGTATATCACTCAGGACCGTGGGACTTGAACCTTCTCTGGGCAGCATAGTAGAGCTGTCCTTGGTTGAGGGAGCCACTCTCTGTCATGAGGTGATGTGGATGCAGTGGTGATGCATTTCATCTCTCTCCCTCTTCACTTGCAGTGGCCAAGAAAGATGGCCCTAGGGTCGTAAGAGCAGGAGAGCTATCCCTGCCCCTCACCAGGTATAACATTCTTGAGAGGAGGCCAAGCTCCCTGCCTGGGCAACAGAGTAGAACAGATCCTGATTAGAAAGCCACAGATTAGCCAGCCCCAAAGTGAGAG